>NW_028227276.1:7067587-7077587 GCF_978045245.1 Mus caroli
TCTCTGTCTCTCTCTGTCTCTGTCTCTCTCTGTCTCTCTCTGTCTCTCTCTGTCTCTCTCTGTCTCTCTGTCTCTCTCAGTCTCTCTCACTCTGTCTCTGTCTCTCTCTGTCTCTTTCTCTGTTTCTCTCTGTCTCCTTCTGTCTTTCTCTGTATCTATCTCTGTCTCTCCTGTCTCTCTCCCTGTCTCTCTCTGTCTTTCTCTGTCTCTGTCTCTCTCTGTCTCTCTCTCTCTGTCTCTCTCAGTCTCACAGTCTCTCTCACTCTGTCTCTGTCTCTCTCTGTCTCTCTCTTTGTCTCTGTCTTTCTCTGTCTCCCTCTGTCTCTCTCTGTCTCTATCTCTGTGTCACTCTGTTTATCACTCTGTTGCCCTGTCTCACTCTGTGTCTCTCTCTGTCTATCTCTATCTCTCACTGTGTCTCTCTCTGTCTCTCTCTGTCTCTCTCTGCCTCTCTGTCTCTATCTCTGTCTCTATCTGTATCTCTGTCTCTCTCTGTATCTCTCTGTCTCTCTCTGTCTCTCTATCTCACCCTCTGTCTCTCTCAGTCTCTCTCACTCTGTCTTTGTCTCTCTCTGTCTCTATCTCTGTCTCTCTGTCTCTATCTCTGTCTCTCTCTGTTTATCACTCTGTCGCTCTGTCACTCTCTGTCTCTCTCTCTGTCTCTCTCTGTATCTCTCTGTCTCTCTCTGTATCTCTCTATCTCTGTCTCTGTCTCTCTCTGTCTCTATCTCTGTCTCTCTCTGACTCTCTGTCTCTCTCTGTGTGTCTCTCTGTCTCTCAGTTTCTCTCACTCTGTCTCTGTCTCTCTCTGTCTCTCTCTTTGTCTCTGTCTCTCTCTGTCTCTATCTCTGTCTCTCTGTTTATCTCTTTGTCTCTCTCTGTCTCTCTCTGTGTCTCTCTATGTCTCTATCTCCTTCTCTCTGTCTCTCTCTGTGTCTCTCTCTGTCTCTCTCTTTGTCTTTCTCTGTCTCTATATCTGTCTCTATCAGTCTCTGTCTTTCTCTGTGTCTCTCTGTGTCTCTCTCTGTCTATCTTTGTCTCTGTTTCTGTCTCTGTCTGTCTCAATCTTTGTCTCTGTTTCTCACGGTGTCTCTCTGTGTCTCTCTATGTGTCTCTCTGTGTCTCTGTCTCCCTATCTCTGTCTCTCACTGTCTCTCGCTGTTTCTCTCTGTCTCTCTCTGTGTCTCTCTCTGTCTTTCTCTGTCTACCTTTCTCTCTCTCTGTCTCTCTCTCTCTCTCTTTCTCTCTCTGTCTCTTATTGTCTCTCTCTCTCTCTCCGTCTCTCTCTGTCTCTATCTCTGTCTCTCTCTGTTTATCACTCTGTCGCTCTGTCTCTCTCTGTGTCTCTCTCTGTCTCTCTCTGTATCATTCTGTCTCCCTCTGTCTCTCTGTCTCTCTTTCTATCTCTGTCTCTCTCTGTCTCTGTCTCTCTCTGTCTCTCTCTGTCTCTCTCTGTCTCTCTCTGTCTCTCTCTTAGTCTCTCTCAGTGTCTCTCACTCTGTCTCTGTCTCTCTCTGTCTCTTTCTCTGTCTCTCTCTGTCTCCTTCTGTCTCTCTCTGTATCTATCTCTGTCTCTCCCTGTCTCTCTCTTTGTCTCTGTCTCTCTCTATCTCTATCTCTGTCTCTCTGTCTCTCTCTGTCTCTCACTGACTCTCTCTGTCTCTCTCCGTCTCTCTCTGTCTCTATCTATGACTCTCTCTGTTTATCTCTTTGTCTCTCTCTGTCTCTCTCTGTGTCTCTCTCTGTCTTTCTCTGTCTACCTTTCTCTCTCTCTGTCTCTCTCTTTCTCTCTCTGTCTCTCATTGTCTCTCTCTCCGTCTCTCTCTGTCTCTATCTCTGTCTCTCTCTGTTTATCACTCTGTCACTCTGTCTCTCTCTGTGTCTCTCTCTGTCTCTCTCTGTATCATTCTGTCTCCCTCTGTCTCTCTGTCTCTCTCTGTCTCTCTTTCTATCTCTGTCTCTCTCTGTCTCTGTCTCTCTCTGTCACTGTCTCTCTCTGTCTCTCTCTGTCTCTCTCTGTCTCTCTCTCTGTCTCTCTCCGTCTCTCTCTGTCTCTATCTATGACTCTCTCTGTTTATCTCTTTGTCTCTCTCTGTCTCTCTATGTCTCTATATCTTTCTCTCTGTCTCTCTCCCTGTCTCTCTCTTTCTCTGTCTCTCTCTGTATCTCTCTGTCTCTCTCAGTCTCACAGTCTCTCTCACTCTGTCTCTGTCTCTCTCTGTCTCTCTCTTTGTCTCTGTGTTTCTCTGTCTCCCTCTGTCTCTCTCTGTCTCTATCTCTGTGTCACTCTGTTTATCACTCTGTTGCCCTGTCTCACTCTGTGTCTCTCTCTGTCTATCTCTATCTCTCACTGTGTCTCTCTCTGTATCTCTCTGTCTCTCTCTGTCTCTCTGTCTCTATCTCTGTCTCTATCTGTATCTCTGTCTCTCTCTGTATCTCTCTGTCTCTCTCTGTCTCTCTCTGTCTCTCTGTCTCACCCTCTGTCTCTCACACTCTGTCTTAGTCTCTCTCTGTCTCTATCTCCGTCTCTCTGTCTCTATCTCTGTCTCTCTATCTCTGTCTCTCACTGTCTCTCTCTGTCTATCTCTCTCTGACTCTCTCTGTTTCTCTCTTTCTCTATCTCTGTCTCTCTCTGTCTCTCTCTGTCTCTCGCTGTCTCTCTCTGTCTCTCTCTGTCTCTCTCTGTTTCTCTGTCTCTCTCTCTATCTCTGTCTCTCTCTGTTTCTGTCTCTGTCTCTCTCTGTCTCTCTCTGTTTATCACTCTGTCGCTCTGTCTCCCTCTGTGTCTCTCTCTGTCTCTCTCTATCTCTCACTCTGTCTCTCTCTGTCGTTCCCTGTATCTCTCTGTCTCTCTCTGTCTCTCTCTGTCTCTTTCTCTGTCTCTCTCTGTCTCTCTCTGGCTCTCTTTCTATCTCTGTCTCTCTCTGTCTCTGTCTCTCTCTGTCTCTCTCTGTCTCTCTCTGTCTCTCTCAGTCTCTCTCACTCTGTCTTTGTCTCTCTCTGTCTCTATCTCTGTCTCTCTCTTTCTCTTTCTGTCTCTTATTGTCTCTCTCTGTCTCTCTCCGTCTCCCTCTGTCTCTCTGTCTCTATCTCTGTCTCTCTCTGTCTCTCTATGTCTCTCTCTGTCACTCTCTCTCTCTTTCTCTCTCTGTATCTCTGTCTCTCTCTGTCTCTCTCTCTATCTCTCTCAGTCTCTAAGTCTCTCTCACTCTGTCTCTGTCTCTCTCTGTCTCTCTCTTTGTCTCTGTTTCTCTCTGTCTCTATCTCTGTCTCTCTTTGTCTCTCATTGTCTCTCTCTGTCTCTCTCTGTCTCTATCTCTGTCTCTCTCTGTTTATCTCTTTGTCTCTCTCTGTCTCTCTCTGCGTCTCTCTATGTCTCTATCTCTTTCTCTCTGTCTCTCTCTGTGTCTCTCTCTGTGTCTCTCTTTGTCTTTCTCTGTCTCTATATCTGTCTCTATCAGTCTCTCTCTGTCTCTCTCTGTGTCTCTGTGTCAATCTCTGTCTATCTTTGTCTCTGTTTCTGTCTCTGTCTGTCTCAGTCTTTGTCTCTGTTTCTCACGGTGTCTCTTTGTGTCTCACTATGTGTCTCTCTGTGTCTCTGTCTCTCTATCTCTGTCTCTCTATCTCTGTCTCTCACTGTCTCTCTCTGTCTCTCTCTCTGTCTCTCTCTGTTTCTCTCTTTCTCTATCTCTGTCTCTCTCTGTCTCTCTCTGTCTCTCGCTGTCTCTCTCTGTCTCTCTCTGTGTCTCTCTCTGTCTTTCTCTGTCTACCTTTCTCTCTCTCTGTCTCTCTCTCTCTCTTTCTCTCTCTGTCTCTCATTGTCTCTCTCTCCGTCTCTCTCTGTCTCTATCTCTGTCTCTCTCTGTTTATCACTCTGTCACTCTGTCTCTCTCTGTGTCTCTCTCTGTCTCTCTCTGTATCATTCTGTCTCCCTCTGTCTCTCTGTCTCTCTCTGTCTCTCTTTCTATCTCTGTCTCTCTCTGTCTCTGTCTCTCTCTGTCACTGTCTCTCTCTGTCTCTCTCTGTCTCTCTCTGTCTCTCTCTCTGTCTCTCTCAGTCTCTCTCACTCTGTCTCTGTATCTCTCTGTCTCTTTCTCTGTCTCTCTCTGTCTCCTTCTGTCTCTCTCTGTATCTATCTCTGTCTCTCCCTGTCTCTCTCTTTGTCTCTGTCTCTCTCTATCTCTATCTCTATCTCTCTGTCTCTCTCTGTCTCTCACTGACTCTCTCTGTCTCTCACCATCTCTCTCTGTCTCTATCTATGACTCTCTCTGTTTATCTCTTTGTCTCTCTCTGTCTCTCTCTCTGTCTCTCTATGTCTCTATATCTTTCTCTCTGTCTCTCTCCCTGTCTCTCTCTGTCTCTGTCTCTCTCTGTATCTCTCTGTCTCTCTCAGTCTCACAGTCTCTCTCACTCTGTCTCTGTCTCTCTCTGTCTCTCTCTTTGTCTCTGTGTTTCTCTGTCTCCCTCTGTCTCTCTCTGTCTCTATCTCTGTGTCACTCTGTTTATCACTCTGTCGCCCTGTCTCACTCTGTGTCTCTCTCTGTCTATCTCTATCTCTCACTGTGTCTCTCTCTGTATCTCTCTGTCTCTCTCTGTCTCTCTGTCTCTATCTCTGTCTCTATCTGTATCTCTGTCTCTCTCTGTATCTCTCTGTCTCTCTCTGTCTCTCTCTGTCTCTCTGTCTCACCCTCTGTCTCTCACACTCTGTCTTAGTCTCTCTCTGTCTCTATCTCCGTCTCTCTGTCTCTATCTCTGTCTCTCACTGTTTATCAATCTGTCGCTCTGTCTCTCTCTGTGTCTCTCTCTGTCTCTCTCTATCTCTCACTGTGTCTCTGTCTCTGTCTCTCTCTGTCTCTCTCTGTAATCTCTCTGTCTCTCTCAGTCTCTCTCACTCTCTCTTTGTCTCTCTCTGTCTCTATCTCTGTCTCTCTCTTTCTCTCTCTGTCTCTCATTGTCTCTCTCTGTCTGTCTCCATCTCCCTCTGTCTCTCTGTCTGTATCTCTGTCTCTCTCTGTCTCTCTATGTCTCTCTCTGTCTCTCTCTATCTCTGTCTCTCTCTGTCTCTCTCTCTGTCTCTCTCTGTCTCTCACTGTTTATCACTCTGTCGCTCTGTCTCCCTCTTTGTCTCTCTCTGTCGCTTTCTATCTCTCACTGTGTCTCTCTCTGTCTCTCTGTATCTCTCTGTCTCTCTCTGTCTCCATGTCTCTATCTCTGTCTCTCTCTGTCTTACTCTGTCTCTCTCTCTGTCTCTCTTTGTCTCTCTTTCTATCTCTGTCTCTCTCTGTCTCTCACTGTATCTCTGTCTCTGTCTCTGTCTCTCTCTGTATCTCTCTGTCTCTCGCTGTCTCTCTGTCTCACCCTCTGTCTCTCTCAGTCTCTCTCACTCTGTCTTTGTCTCTCTCTGTCTCTATCTCCTTCTCTCTGTCTCTATCTCTGTCTCTCTCTGTTTATCACTCTGTTGCTCTGTCTCTCTCTGTGTCTCTCTCTGTCTCTCTCTATCTCTCACTGTGTCTCTGTCTCTGTCTCTCTCTGTCTCTCTCTGTAATCTCTCTGTCTCTCTCAGTCTCTCTCACTCTGTCTTTGTCTCTCTCTGTCTCTATCTCTTCTCTCTCTTTCTCTCTCTGTCTCTCATTGTCTCTCTCTGTCTCTCTCCATCCCCCTCTGTCTCTCTGTCTCTATCTCTGTCTCTCTCTGTCTCTCTATGTCTCTCTCTGTCTCTCTCTATCTCTGTCTCTCTCTGTCTCTCTCTGTCTACTCTGTCTCTCTCTGTTTATCACTCTGTCGCTCTGTATCCCTCTGTGTCTCTCTCTGTCTCTTTCTATCTCTCACTGTGTCTCTCTCTGTCTCTCTGTATCTCTCTGTCTCTCTCTGTCTCTATGTCTCTATCTCTGTCTCTCTCTGTCTCTCTTTGTGTCTCTTTCTATCTCTGTCTCTCTCTGTCTCTCTCTGTCTCTCTCTGTCTCTCTCTGTCTCTCTCTGTCTCTCTCACTCTGTCTTTGTCTCTCTCTGTCTCTATCTCTTTCTCTCTCTTTCTCTCTCTGTCTCTCATTGTCTCTCTCTCCGTCTCTCTGTCTCTATCTCTGTCTCTCTTTGTCTCTCATTGTCTCTCTCTGTCTCTGTCTCTCTCTGTCTCTCTCTGTCTCTCTCTGTAATCTCTCCATCTCTCTCAGTCTCTCTCACTCTGTCTTTGTCTCTCTCTGTCTCTATCTCTGTCTCTCTCTGTTTATCACTCTGTCGCTCTGTCTCTCTCTGTGTCTCTCTCTGTCTCTCTCTGTATCATTCTGTCTCCCTCTGTCTCTCTGTCTCTATCTCTGTCTCTCTCTGTCTCTCTCTGTCTCTCTCTCTGTCTCTCTCTGTCTCTCTTTCTACCTCTGTCTCTCTCTGTCTCTGTCTCTCTCTGTCTCTCTCTGTCTCTCTCTGTCTCTCTCTGTATATCTCTGTCTCTCTCAGTCTCTCTCACTCTGTCTCTGTCTCTCTCTGTCTCTTTCTCTGTCTCTCTCTGTCTCCTTCTGTCTCTCTCTGTATCTATCTCTGTCTCTCCTGTCTCTCTCTTTGTCTCTGTCTCTCTCTATCTCTATCTCTGTCTCTCTGTCTCTCTCTGTCTCTCACTGACTCTCTCTGTCTCTCTCCATCTCTCTCTGTCTCTATCTATGACTCTCTCTGTTTATCTCTTTGTCTCTCTCTGTCTCTCTCTCTGTCTCTCTATGTCTCTATCTCTTTCTCTCTGTCTCTCTCCCTGTCTCTCTCTGTCTCTCTCTGTCTCTGTCTCTCTCTGTCTCTCTCTGTCTCTCTCTGTCTCTCTCAGTCTCACAGTCTCTCTCACTCTGTCTCTGTCTCTCTCTGTCTCTCTCTTTGTCTCTGTGTTTCTCTGTCTCCCTCTGTCTCTCTCTGTCTCTATCTCTGTGTCACTCTGTTTATCACTCTGTCGCCCTGTCTCACTCTGTGTCTCTCTCTGTCTATCTCTATCTCTCACTGTGTCTCTCTCTGTATCTCTCTGTCTCTCTCTGTCTCTCTGTCTCTATCTCTGTCTCTATCTGTATCTCTGTCTCTCTCTGTCTCTCTCTGTCTCTCTGTCTCACCCTCTGTCTCTCTCAGTCTCTCTCACTCTGTCTTTGTCTCTCTCTGTCTCTATCTCCGTCTCTCTGTCTCTATCTCTGTCTCTCTCTGTATCTCTCTGTCTCTCTCTGTCTCTCTCTGTCTCTCTGTCTCACCCTCTGTCTCTCACACTCTGTCTTTGTCTCTCTCTGTCTCTATCTCCGTCTCTCTGTCTCTATCTCTGTCTCTCTCTGTTTATCAATCTGTCGTTCTGTCTCTCTCTGTGTCTCTCTCTGTCTCTCTCTATCTCTCACTGTGTCTCTGTCTCTGTCTCTCTCTGTCTCTTTCTCTGTCTCTCTCTGTCTCCTTCTGTCTCTCTCTGTATCTATCTCTGTCTCTCCCTGTCTCTCCCTTTGTCTCTGTCTCTCTCTATCTCTATCTCTGTCTCTCTGTCTCTCTCTGTTTCTCACTGACTCTCTCTGTCTCTATCTATGACTCTCTCTGTTTATCTCTTTGTCTCTCTCTGTCTCTCTCTCTGTCTCTCTATGTCTCTATCTCTTTCTCTCTGTCTCTCTCCCTGTCTCTCTCTGTCTCTGTCTCTCTCTGTATCTCTCTGTCTCTTTCTGTCTCTCTCAGTCTCACAGTCTCTCTCACTCTGTCTCTGTCTCTCTCTGTCTCTCTCTGTAATCTCTCTGTCTCTCTCAGTCTCTCTCACTCTGTCTTTGTCTCTCTCTGTCTCTATCTCTGTCTCTCTCTGTCTCTCTATGTCTCTCTCTGTCTCTCTCTATCTCTGTCTCTCTGTCTCTCTCTCTGTCTCTCTCTGTCTCTCTCTGTTTATCACTCTGTCTCTCTGTCTCCCTCTGTGTCTCTCTCTGTCTCTTTCTATTTCTCACTGTGTCTCTCTCTGTCTCTCTGTATCTCTCTGTCTCTCTGTCTCTCTTTCTATCTCTTTCTCTCTCTGTCTCTCTCTGTCTCCTTCAGTCACTCTCTGTATCTATCTCTGTCTCTCCCTGTCTCTCTCTTTGTCTCTGTCTCTCTCTATCTCTATCTCTGTCTCTCTGTCTCTCTCTGTCTCTCACTGACTCTCTCTGTCTCTATCTCCGTCTCTCTGTCTCTATCTCTGTCTCTCTCTGTTTATCACTCTGTCGCTCTGTCTCTCTCTGTGTCTCTCTCTGTCTCTCTCTATCTCTCACTGTGTCTCTGTCTCTGTCTCTCTCTGTCTCTCTCTGTAATCTCTCTGTCTCTCTCAGTCTCTCTCACTCTGTCTTTGTCTCTCTCTGTCTCTATCTCTGTCTCTCTCTTTCTCTCTCTGTCTCTCATTGTCTCTCTCTGTCTCTCTCCATCTCCCTCTGTCTCTCTGTCTCTATCTCTGTCTCTCTCTGTCTCTCTATGTCTCTCTCTGTCTCTCTCTATCTCTGTCTCTCTCTGTCTCTCTCTCTGTCTCTCTCTGTCTCTCTCTGTTTATCACTCTGTCGCTCTGTCTCCCTCTGTGTCTCTCTCTGTCTCTTTCTATCTCTCACTGTGTCTCTCTCTGTCTCTCTGTATCTCTCTGTCTCTCTCTGTCTCTATGTCTCTATCTCTGTCTCTCTCTGTCTTACTCTGTCTCTCTCTCTGTCTCTCTCTGTCTCTCTTTGTCTCTCTTTCTATCTCTGTCTCTCTCTGTCTCTCTCTGTCTCTCTCTGTCTCTCTCTGTCTCTCTCACTCTGTCTTTGTCTCTCTCTGTCTCTATCTCTTTCTCTCTCTTTCTCTCTCTGTCTCTCATTGTCTCTCTCTCCGTCTCTCTGTCTCTATCTCTGTCTCTCTTTGTCTCTCATTGTCTCTTTCTGTCTGTCTCTGTCTCTCTCTGTCTCTCTCTGTAATCTCTTTGTCTCTCAGTCTCTCTCACTGTCTTTGTCTCTCTCTGTCTCTATCTCTGTCTCTCTCTTTCTCTCTCTGTCTCTCTCTGTTTCTCTGTCTCTCTATCTCTGTCTCTCTCTGTCTCTGTCTCTGTCTCTCTCTGTCTCTCTCTGTTTATCACTCTGTCGCTCTGTCTCCCTCTGTGTCTCTCTCTGTCTCTCTCTATCTCTCACTGTGTCTCTCTCTGTCTTTCCCTGTATCTCTCTGTCTCTCTCTGTCTCTCTCTGACTCTCTCTCTCTGTCTCTCTCTGGCTCTCTTTCTATCTCTGTCTCTCTCTGTCTCTGTCTCTTTCTGTCTCTCTCTGTCTCTTTCTATCTCTCACTGTGTCTCTCTCTGTCTCTCTGTATCTCTCTGTCTCTCTCTGTCTCTATGTCTCTATCTCTGTCTCTCTCTGTCTTACTCTGTCTCTCTCTCTGTCTCTCTCTGTCTCTCTTTGTCTCTCTTTCTATCTCTCTCTCTCTCTGTCTCTCTCTGTCTCTCTCTGTCTCTCTCTGTCTCTCTCACTCTGTCTTTGTCTCTCTCTGTCTCTATCTCTTTCTCTCTCTTTCTCTCTCTGTCTCTCATTGTCTCTCTCTCCGTCTCTCTGTCTCTATCTCTGTCTCTCTTTGTCTCTCATTGTCTCTTTCTGTCTCTCTCTGTCATTGTCTCTCTCTGTCTCTCTCTGTAATCTCTCCGTCTCTCTCAGTCTCTCTCACTGTCTTTGTATCTCTCTGTCTCTATCTCTGTCTCTCTCTTTCTCTCTCTGTCTCTCTCTGTCTCTCTCTGTTTCTCTGTCTCTCTCTCTATCTCTGTCTCTCTCTGTCTCTGTCTCTGTCTCCCTCTGTCTCTCTCTGTTTATCACTCTGTCGCTCTGTCTCCCTCTGTGTCTCTCTCTGTCTCTCTCTATCTCTCACTGTGTCTCTCTCTGTCTTTCCCTGTATCTCTCTGTCTCTCTCTGTCTCTCTCTCTCTGTCTCTCTCTGTCTCTCTCTGTCTCTCTTTCTATCTCTGTCTCTCTCTGTCTCTGTCTCTCTCTGTCTCTCTCTGTCTCTCTCTGTCTCTCTCAGTCTCTCTCACTCTGTCTTTGTCT
>NW_028227276.1:7085087-7092587 GCF_978045245.1 Mus caroli
TTTCTCTCTCTCTGTCTCTCTCTCTCTCTTTCTCTCTCTGTCTCTCATTGTCTCTCTCTCCGTCTCTCTCTGTCTCTATCTCTGTCTCTCTCTGTTTATCACTCTGTCACTCTGTCTCTCTCTGTGTCTCTCTCTGTCTCTCTCTGTATCATTCTGTCTCCCTCTGTCTCTCTGTCTCTCTCTGTCTCTCTTTCTATCTCTGTCTCTCTCTGTCTCTGTCTCTCTCTGTCACTGTCTCTCTCTGTCTCTCTCTGTCTCTCTCTGTCTCTCTCTCTGTCTCTCTCAGTCTCTCTCACTCTGTCTCTGTATCTCTCTGTCTCTTTCTCTGTCTCTCTCTGTCTCCTTCTGTCTCTCTCTGTATCTATCTCTGTCTCTCCCTGTCTCTCTCTTTGTCTCTGTCTCTCTCTATCTCTATCTCTATCTCTCTGTCTCTCTCTGTCTCTCACTGACTCTCTCTGTCTCTCACCATCTCTCTCTGTCTCTATCTATGACTCTCTCTGTTTATCTCTTTGTCTCTCTCTGTCTCTCTCTCTGTCTCTCTATGTCTCTATATCTTTCTCTCTGTCTCTCTCCCTGTCTCTCTCTGTCTCTGTCTCTCTCTGTATCTCTCTGTCTCTCTCAGTCTCACAGTCTCTCTCACTCTGTCTCTGTCTCTCTCTGTCTCTCTCTTTGTCTCTGTGTTTCTCTGTCTCCCTCTGTCTCTCTCTGTCTCTATCTCTGTGTCACTCTGTTTATCACTCTGTCGCCCTGTCTCACTCTGTGTCTCTCTCTGTCTATCTCTATCTCTCACTGTGTCTCTCTCTGTATCTCTCTGTCTCTCTCTGTCTCTCTGTCTCTATTTCTGTCTCTATCTGTATCTCTGTCTCTCTCTGTATCTCTCTGTCTCTCTCTGTCTCTCTATCTCACCCTCTGTCTCTCTCAGTCTCTCTCACTCTGTCTTTGTCTCTCTCTGTCTCTATCTCCGTCTCTCTGTCTCTATCTCTGTCTCTCTCTGTTTATCACTCTGTCGCTCTGACACTCTCTGTGTCTCTCTCTGTCTCTCTCTGTCTCTCTCTGTCTCTCTGTCTCACCCTCTGTCTCTCTCAGTCTCTCTCACTCTGTCTTTGTCTCTCTCTGTCTCTATCTCCGTCTCTCTGTCTCTATCTCTGTCTCTCTCTGTTTATCACTCTGTCGCTCTGTCTCTCTCTGTGTCTCTCTCTCTCTATCTCTCACTGTGTCTCTGTCTCTGTCTCTCTCTGTCTCTCTCTGTAATCTCTCTGTCTCTCTCAGTCTCTCTCACTCTGTCTTTGTCTCTCTCTGTCTCTATCTCTGTCTCTCTCTGTCTCTCTATGTCTCTCTCTGTCTCTCTCTATCTCTGTCTCTCTGTCTCTCTCTCTGTCTCTCTCTGTCTCTCTCTGTTTATCACTCTGTCTCTCTGTCTCCCTCTGTGTCTCTCTCTGTCTCTTTCTATTTCTCACTGTGTCTCTCTCTGTCTCTCTGTATCTCTCTGTCTCTCTGTCTCTCTTTCTATCTCTTTCTCTCTCTGTCTCTCTCTGTCTCCTTCAGTCACTCTCTGTATCTATCTCTGTCTCTCCCTGTCTCTCTCTTTGTCTCTGTCTCTCTCTATCTCTATCTCTGTCTCTCTGTCTCTCTCTGTCTCTCACTGACTCTCTCTGTCTCTATCTCCGTCTCTCTGTCTCTATCTCTGTCTCTCTCTGTTTATCACTCTGTCGCTCTGTCTCTCTCTGTGTCTCTCTCTGTCTCTCTCTATCTCTCACTGTGTCTCTGTCTCTGTCTCTCTCTGTCTCTCTCTGTAATCTCTCTGTCTCTCTCAGTCTCTCTCACTCTGTCTTTGTCTCTCTCTGTCTCTATCTCTGTCTCTCTCTTTCTCTCTCTGTCTCTCATTGTCTCTCTCTGTCTCTCTCCATCTCCCTCTGTCTCTCTGTCTCTATCTCTGTCTCTCTCTGTCTCTCTATGTCTCTCTCTGTCTCTCTCTATCTCTGTCTCTCTCTGTCTCTCTCTCTGTCTCTCTCTGTCTCTCTCTGTTTATCACTCTGTCGCTCTGTCTCCCTCTGTGTCTCTCTCTGTCTCTTTCTATCTCTCACTGTGTCTCTCTCTGTCTCTCTGTATCTCTCTGTCTCTCTCTGTCTCTATGTCTCTATCTCTGTCTCTCTCTGTCTTACTCTGTCTCTCTCTCTGTCTCTCTCTGTCTCTCTTTGTCTCTCTTTCTATCTCTGTCTCTCTCTGTCTCTCTCTGTCTCTCTCTGTCTCTCTCTGTCTCTCTCACTCTGTCTTTGTCTCTCTCTGTCTCTATCTCTTTCTCTCTCTTTCTCTCTCTGTCTCTCATTGTCTCTCTCTCCATCTCTCTGTCTCTATCTCTGTCTCTCTTTGTCTCTCATTGTCTCTTTCTGTCTCTCTCTGTCTCTGTCTCTCTCTGTCTCTCTCTGTAATCTCTTTGTCTCTCTCAGTCTCTCTCACTGTCTTTGTCTCTCTCTGTCTCTATCTCTGTCTCTCTCTTTCTCTCTCTGTCTCTCTCTGTTTCTCTGTCTCTCTCTCTATCTCTGTCTCTCTCTGTCTCTGTCTCTGTCTCTCTCTGTCTCTCTCTGTTTATCACTCTGTCGCTCTGTCTCCCTCTGTGTCTCTCTCTGTCTCTCTCTATCTCTCACTGTGTCTCTCTCTGTCTTTCCCTGTATCTCTCTGTCTCTCTCTGTCTCTCTCTGACTCTCTCTCTCTGTCTCTCTCTGGCTCTCTTTCTATCTCTGTCTCTCTCTGTCTCTGTCTCTTTCTGTCTCTCTCTGTCTCTTTCTATCTCTCACTGTGTCTCTCTCTGTCTCTCTGTATCTCTCTGTCTCTCTCTGTCTCTATGTCTCTATCTCTGTCTCTCTCTGTCTTACTCTGTCTCTCTATCTGTCTCTCTCTGTCTCTCTTTGTCTCTCTTTCTATCTCTCTCTCTCTCTGTCTCTCTCTGTCTCTCTCTGTCTCTCTCTGTCTCTCTCACTCTGTCTTTGTCTCTCTCTGTCTCTATCTCTTTCTCTCTCTTTCTCTCTCTGTCTCTCATTGTCTCTCTCTCCGTCTCTCTGTCTCAATCTCTGTCTCTCTTTGTCTCTCATTGTCTCTTTCTGTCTCTCTCTGTCATTGTCTCTCTCTGTCTCTCTCTGTAATCTCTCCGTCTCTCTCAGTCTCTCTCACTGTCTTTGTATCTCTCTGTCTCTATCTCTGTCTCTCTCTTTCTCTCTCTGTCTCTCTCTGTCTCTCTCTGTTTCTTTGTCTCTCTCTCTATCTCTGTCTCTCTCTGTCTCTGTCTCTGTCTCCCTCTGTCTCTCTCTGTTTATCACTCTGTCGCTCTGTCTCCCTCTGTGTCTCTCTCTGTCTCTCTCTATCTCTCACTGTGTCTCTCTCTGTCTTTCCCTGTATCTCTCTGTCTCTCTCTGTCTCTCTCTCTCTGTCTCTCTCTGTCTCTCTCTGGCTCTCTTTCTATCTCTGTCTCTCTCTGTCTCTGTCTCTCTCTGTCTCTCTCTGTCTCTCTCTGTCTCTCTCAGTCTCTCTCACTCTGTCTTTGTCTCTCTCTGTCTCTATCTCTGTCTCTCTCTTTCTCTCTCTGTCTCTCTGTCTGTATCTCTGTCTCTCTCTGTCTCTCTCTGTCTCTCTCTGTCTCTCTCTATCTCTGTCTCTCTCTCTGTCTCTCTCTGTCTCTCTCTGTTTATCACTCTGTTGTTCTGTCTCATTCTGTGTCTCTCTCTGTCTCTTTCTATCTCTCACTGTGTCTCTCTCTGTCTTACTCTGTCTCTCTCTCTGTCTCTCTCTGTCTCTCTGTCTCTCTTTCTATCTCTTTCTCTCTCTGTCTCTCTCTGTCTCCTTCAGTCTCTCTCTGTATCTATCTCTGTCTCTCCCTGTCTCTCTATTTGTCTCTGTCTCTCTCTATCTCTATCTCTGTCTCTCTGTCTCTCTCTGTCTCTCACTGACTCTCTCTGTCTCTATCTCCGTCTCTCTGTCTCTATCTCTGTCTCTCTCTGTTTATCACTCTGTCGCTCTGTCTCTCTCTGTGTCTCTCTCTGTCTCTCTCTATCTCTCACTGTGTCTCTGTCTCTGTCTCTCTCTGTCTATCTCTGTAATCTCTCTGTCTCTCTCAGTCTCTCTCACTCTGTCTTTGTCTCTCTCTGTCTCTATCTCTGTCTCTCTCTTTCTCTCTCTGTCTCTCATTGTCTCTCTCTGTCTCTCTCCATCTCCCTCTGTCTCTCTGTCTCTATCTCTGTCTCTCTCTGTCTCTCTATGTCTCTCTCTGTCTCTCTCTATCTCTGTCTCTCTCTGTCTCTCTCTCTGTCTCTCTCTGTCTCTCTCTATTTATCACTCTGTTGCTCTGTCTCCCTCTGTGTCTCTCTCTGTCTCTTTCTATCTCTCACTGTGTCTCTCTCTGTCTCTCTGTATCTCTCTGTCTCTCTCTGTCTCTATGTCTCTATCTCTGTCTCTCTCTGTCTTACTCTGTCTCTCTCTCTGTCTCTTTCTGTCTCTCTTTGTCTCTCTTTCTATCTCTGTCTCTCTCTGTCTCTCTCTGTCTCTCTCTGTCTCTCTCACTCTGTCTTTGTCTCTCTCTGTCTCTATCTCTTTCTCTCTCTTTCTCTCTCTGTCTCTCATTGTCTCTCTCTCCGTCTCTCTGTCTCTATCTCTGTCTCTCTTTGTCTCTCATTGTCTCTTTCTGTCTCTCTCTGTCTCTGTCTCTCTCTGTCTCTCTCTGTAATCTCATCGTCTCTCTCAGTCTCTCTCACTGTCTTTGTCTCTCTCTGTCTCTATCTCTGTCTCTCTCTTTCTCTCTCTGTCTCTCTCTGTTTCTCTGTCTCTCTCTCTATCTCTGTCTCTCTCTGTCTCTGTCTCTGTCTCTCTCTGTCTCTCTCTGTTTATCACTCTGTCGCTCTGTCTCCCTCTGTGTCTCTCTCTGTCTCTCTCTATCTCTCACTGTGTCTCTCTCTGTCTTTCCCTGTATCTCTCTGTCTCTCTCTGTCTCTCTCTGACTCTCTCTCTCTGTCTCTCTCTGGCTCTCTTTCTATCTCTGTCTCTCTCTGTCTCTGTCTCTTTCTGTCTCTCTCTGTCTCTTTCTATCTCTCACTGTGTCTCTCTCTGTCTCTCTGTATCTCTCTGTCTCTCTCTGTCTCTATGTCTCTATCTCTGTCTCTCTCTGTCTTACTCTGTCTCTCTCTCTGTCTCTCTCTGTCTCTCTTTGTTTCTCTTTCTATCTCTTTCTCTCTCTGTCTCTCTCTGTCTCTCTCTGTCTCTCTCACTCTGTCTTTGTCTCTCTCTGTCTCTATCTCTTTCTCTCTCTTTCTCTCTCTGTCTCTCATTGTCTCTCTCTCCATCTCTCTGTCTCTATCTCTGTCTCTCTTTGTCTCTCATTGTCTCTTTCTGTCTCTCTCTGTCTCTGTCTCTCTCTGTCTATCTCTGTAATCTCTCCGTCTCTCTCAGTCTCTCTCACTGTCTTTGTATCTCTCTGTCTCTATCTCTGTCTCTCTCTTTCTCTCTCTGTCTCTCTCTGTCTCTCTCTGTTTCTCTGTCTCTCTCTCTATCTCTGTCTCTCTCTGTCTCTGTCTCTGTCTCCCTCTGTCTCTCTCTGTTTATCACTCTGTCGCTCTGTCTCCCTCTGTGTCTCTCTCTGTCTCTCTCTATCTCTCACTGTGTCTCTCTCTGTCTTTCCCTGTATCTCTCTGTCTCTCTCTGTCTCTCTCTCTCTGTCTCTCTCTGTCTCTCTCTGGCTCTCTTTCTATCTCTGTCTCTCTCTGTCTCTGTCTCTCTCTGTCTCTCTCTGTCTCTCTCTGTCTCTCTCAGTCTCTCTCACTCTGTCTTTGTCTCTCTCTGTCTCTATCTCTGTCTCTCTCTTTCTCTTTCTGTCTCTTATTGTCTCTCTCTGTCTCTCTCCGTCTCCCTCTGTCTCTCTGTCTCTATCTCTGTCTCTCTCTGTCTCTCTATGTCTCTCTCTGTCACTCTCTCTCTCTTTCTCTCTCTGTATCTCTGTCTCTCTCTGTCTCTCTCTCTATCTCTGTCTCTCTCTGTCTCTGTCTCTGTCTCTCTCAGTCTCTATCTCTGTCTCTCTCAGTCTCTCTCTGTCTCTCTCTCTATCTCTCTCATTCTCTAAGTCTCTCTCACTCTGTCTCTGTCTCTCTCTGTCTCTCTCTTTGTCTCTGTTTCTCTCTGTCTCTATCTCTGTCTCTCTTTGTCTCTCATTGTCTCTCTCTGTCTCTCTCTGTCTCTATCTCTGTCTCTCTCTGTTTATCTCTTTGTCTCTCTCTGTCTCTCTCTGCGTCTCTCTATGTCTCTATCTCTTTCTCTCTGTCTCTCTCTGTGTCTCTCTCTGTGTCTCTCTTTGTCTTTCTCTGTCTCTATATCTGTCTCTATCAGTCTCTCTCTGTCTCTCTCTGTGTCTCTCTGTGTCACTGTCTGTCTATCTTTGTCTCTGTTTCTGTCTCTGTCTGTCTCAGTCTTTGTCTCTGTTTCTCACGGTGTCTCTTTGTGTCTCTCTATGTGTCTCTCTGTGTCTCTGTCTCTCTATCTCTGTCTCTCTATCTCTGTCTCTCACTGTCTCTCTCTGTCTCTCTCTCTGTCTCTCTCTGTTTCTCTCTTTCTCTATCTCTGTCTCTCTCTGTCTCTCTCTGTCTCTCGCTGTCTCTCTCTGTCTCTCTCTGTGTCTCTCTCTGTCTTTCTCTGTCTACCTTTCTCTCTCTCTGTCTCTCTCTCTCTTTCTCTCTCTGTCTCTCATTGTCTCTCTCTCTCTCTCCGTCTCTCTCTGTCTTTATCTCTGTCTCTCTCTGTTTATCACTCTGTCGCTCTGTCACTCTTTGTGTCTCTCTCTGTCTCTCTCTGTATCATTCTGTCTCTCTCTGTCTCTCTGTCTCTCTCTGTCTCTCTTTCTATCTCTGTCTCTCTCTGTCTCTGTCTCTCTCTGTCTCTCTCTGTCTCTCTCTGTCTCTCTCTGTCTCTCTCTCTGTCTCTCTCAGTCTCTCTCACTCTGTCTCTGTCTCTCTCTGTCTCTTTCTCTGTCTCTCTCTGTCTCCTTCAGTTTCTCTCTGTATCTATCTCTGTCTCTCCCTGTCTCTCTCTTTGTCTCTGTCTCTCTCTATCTCTATCTTTGTCTCTCTGTCTCTCTCTGTCTCTCACTGACTCTCTCTGTCTCTCTCCGTCTCTCTCTGTCTCTATCTATGACTCTCTCTGTTTATCTCTTTGTCTCTCTCTGTCTCTCTCTCTGTCTCTCTATGTCTCTATCTCTTTCTCTAAGTCTCTCTCCCTGTCTCTCTCTGTCTCTCTCTGTCTCTGTCTCTGTCTCTCTGTCTCTATCTCTGTCTCTCTCTGTTTATCACTCTGTCGCTCTGTCACTCTCTGTCTCTCTCTCTGTCTCTCTCTGTATCTCTCTGTCTCTCTCTGTATCTCTCTATCTCTGTCTCTGTCTCTCTCTGTCTCTATCTCTGTCTCTCTCTGACTCTCTGTCTCTCTCTGTGTGTCTCTCTGTCTCTCAGTCTCTCTCACTCTGTCTCTGTCTCT
>NW_028227276.1:7095087-7115087 GCF_978045245.1 Mus caroli
CTCTCTGTATCTCTGTCTCTCTCTGTCTCTCTCTCTATCTCTCTCAGTCTCTAAGTCTCTCTCACTCTGTCTCTGTCTCTCTCTGTCTCTCTCTTTGTCTCTGTTTCTCTCTGTCTCTATCTCTGTCTCTCTTTGTCTCTCATTGTCTCTCTCTGTCTCTCTCTGTCTCTATCTCTGTCTCTCTCTGTTTATCTCTTTGTCTCTCTCTGTCTCTCTCTGCGTCTCTCTATGTCTCTATCTCTTTCTCTCTGTCTCTCTCTGTGTCTCTCTCTGTGTCTCTCTTTGTCTTTCTCTGTCTCTATATCTGTCTCTATCAGTCTCTCTCTGTCTCTCTCTGTGTCTCTCTGTGTCAATCTCTGTCTATCTTTGTCTCTGTTTCTGTCTCTGTCTGTCTCAGTCTTTGTCTCTGTTTCTCACGGTGTCTCTTTGTGTCTCACTATGTGTCTCTCTGTGTCTCTGTCTCTCTATCTCTGTCTCTCTATCTCTGTCTCTCACTGTCTCTCTCTGTCTCTCTCTCTGTCTCTCTCTGTTTCTCTCTTTCTCTATCTCTGTCACTCTCTGTCTCTCTCTGTCTCTCGCTGTCTCTCTCTGTCTCTCTCTGTGTCTCTCTCTGTCTCTCTCTGTCTACCTTTCTCTCTCTCTGTCTCTCTCTCTCTCTTTCTCTCTCTGTCTCTCATTGTCTCTCTCTCCGTCTCTCTCTGTCTCTATCTCTGTCTCTCTCTGTTTATCACTCTGTCACTCTGTCTCTCTCTGTGTCTCTCTCTGTCTCTCTCTGTATCATTCTGTCTCCCTCTGTCTCTCTGTCTCTCTCTGTCTCTCTTTCTATCTCTGTCTCTCTCTGTCTCTGTCTCTCTCTGTCACTGTCTCTCTCTGTCTCTCTCTGTCTCTCTCTGTCTCTCTCTCTGTCTCTCTCAGTCTCTCTCACTCTGTCTCTGTATCTCTCTGTCTCTTTCTCTGTCTCTCTCTGTCTCCTTCTGTCTCTCTCTGTATCTATCTCTGTCTCTCCCTGTCTCTCTCTTTGTCTCTGTCTCTCTCTATCTCTATCTCTATCTCTCTGTCTCTCTCTGTCTCTCACTGACTCTCTCTGTCTCTCACCATCTCTCTCTGTCTCTATCTATGACTCTCTCTGTTTATCTCTTTGTCTCTCTCTGTCTCTCTCTCTGTCTCTCTATGTCTCTATATCTTTCTCTCTGTCTCTCTCCCTGTCTCTCTCTGTCTCTGTCTCTCTCTGTATCTCTCTGTCTCTCTCAGTCTCACAGTCTCTCTCACTCTGTCTCTGTCTCTCTCTGTCTCTCTCTTTGTCTCTGTGTTTCTCTGTCTCCCTCTGTCTCTCTCTGTCTCTATCTCTGTGTCACTCTGTTTATCACTCTGTCGCCCTGTCTCACTCTGTGTCTCTCTCTGTCTATCTCTATCTCTCACTGTGTCTCTCTCTGTATCTCTCTGTCTCTCTCTGTCTCTCTGTCTCTATCTCTGTCTCTATCTGTATCTCTGTCTCTCTCTGTATCTCTCTGTCTCTCTCTGTCTCTCTCTGTCTCTCTGTCTCACCCTCTGTCTCTCACACTCTGTCTTAGTCTCTCTCTGTCTCTATCTCCGTCTCTCTGTCTCTATCTCTGTCTCTCACTGTTTATCAATCTGTCGCTCTGTCTCTCTCTGTGTCTCTCTCTGTCTCTCTCTATCTCTCACTGTGTCTCTGTCTCTGTCTCTCTCTGTCTCTCTCTGTAATCTCTCTGTCTCTCTCAGTCTCTCTCACTCTGTCTTTGTCTCTCTCTGTCTCTATCTCTGTCT
Source organism: Mus caroli (assembly GCF_978045245.1). Taxonomy (NCBI): domain Eukaryota; kingdom Metazoa; phylum Chordata; class Mammalia; order Rodentia; family Muridae; genus Mus; species Mus caroli. The sequence goes on from NW_028227276.1 coordinate 7,096,873, forward strand.
CTCTCTTTCTCTCTCTGTCTCTCATTGTCTCTCTCTGTCTCTCTCCATCTCCCTCTGTCTCTCTGTCTGTATCTCTGTCTCTCTCTGTCTCTCTATGTCTCTCTCTGTCTCTCTCTATCTCTGTCTCTCTCTGTCTCTCTCTCTGTCTCTCTCTGTCTCTCACTGTTTATCACTCTGTCGCTCTGTCTGCCTCTGTGTCTCTCTCTGTCTCTTTCTATCTCTCACTGTGTCTCTCTCTGTCTCTCTGTATCTCTCTGTCTCTCTCTGTCTCCATGTCTCTATCTCTGTCTCTCTCTGTCTTACTCTGTCTCTCTCTCTCTGTCTCTCTCTGTCTCTCTTTGTCTCTCTTTCTATCTCTGTCTCTCTCTGTCTCTCTCTGTCTCTCACTGTGTCTCTGTCTCTTTCTCTGTCTCTCTCTGTATCTCTCTGTCTCTCGCTGTCTCTCTGTCTCACCCTCTGTCTCTCTCAGTCTCTGTCACTCTGTCTTTGTCTCTCTCTGTCTCTATCTCCGTCTCTCTGTCTCTATCTCTGTCTCTCTCTGTTTATCACTCTGTCGCTCTGTCTCTCTCTGTGTCTCTCTCTGTCTCTCTCTATCTCTCACTGTGTCTCTGTCTCTGTCTCTCTCTGTCTCTCTCTGTAATCTCTCTGTCTCTCTCAGTCTCTCTCACTCTGTCTTTGTCTCTCTCTGTCTCTATCTCTTCTCTCTCTTTCTCTCTCTGTCTCTCATTTTCTCTCTCTGTCTCTCTCCATCCCCCTCTGTCTCTCTGTCTCTATCTCTGTCTCTCTCTGTCTCTCTATGTCTCTCTCTGTCTCTCTCTATCTCTGTCTCTCTCTGTCTCTCTCTGTCTCTCTCTGTCTCTCTCTGTCTCTCTCTGTTTATCACTCTGTCGCTCTGTCTCCCTCTGTGTCTCTCTCTGTCTCTTTCTATCTCTCACTGTGTCTCTCTCTGTCTCTCTGTATCTCTCTGTCTCTCTCTGTCTCTATGTCTCTATCTCTGTCTAACTCTGTCTTACTCTGTCTCTCTCTCTGTCTCTCTCTGTCTCTCTTTGTGTCTCTTTCTATCTCTGTCTCTCGCTGTCTCTCTCTGTCTCTCTCTGTCTCTCTCTGTCTCTCTCACTCTGTCTTTGTCTCTCTCTGTCTCTATCTCTTTCTCTATCTTTCTCTCTCTGTCTCTCATTGTCTCTCTCTCCGTCTCTCTGTCTCTCTCTGTCTCTCTCTGTCTCTCTCTGTCCCTCTCTGTCTCTCTCAGTCTCTCTCACTCTGTCTCTGTCTCTCTCTGTCTCTTTCTCTGTCTCTCTCTGTCTCCTTCTGTCTCTCTCTGTATCTATCTCTGTCTCTCCTGTCTCTCTCTTTGTCTCTGTCTCTCTCTATCTCTATCTCTGTCTCTCTGTCTCTCTCTGTCTCTCACTGACTCTCTCTGTCTCTCTCTGTCTCTCTCTGTCTCTATCTATGACTCTCTCTGTTTATCTCTTTGTCTCTCTCTGTCTCTCTCTCTGTCTCTCTATGTCTCTATCTCTTTCTCTCTGTCTCTCTCTGTTTCTCTCTTTCTCTATCTCTGTCTCTCTCTGTCTCTCTCTGTCTCTCTCTGTCTCTCTCTGTGTCTCTCTCTGTCTTTCTCTGTCTACCTTTCTCTCTCTGTCTCTCTCTCTCTCTTTCTCTCTCTGTCTCTCATTGTCTCTCTCTCCGTCTCTCTCTGTCTCTATCTCTGTCTCTCTCTGTTTATCACTCTGTCACTCTGTCTCTCTCTGTGTCTCTCTCTGTCTCTCTCTGTATCATTCTGTCTCCCTCTGTCTCTCTGTCTCTCTCTGTCTCTCTTTCTATCTCTGTCTCTCTCTGTCTCTGTCTCTCTCTGTCACTGTCTCTCTCTGTCTCTCTCTGTCTCTCTCTGTCTCTCTCTCTGTCTCTCTCAGTCTCTCTCACTCTGTCTCTGTATCTCTCTGTCTCTTTCTCTGTCTCTCTCTGTCTCCTTCTGTCTCTCTCTGTATCTATCTCTGTCTCTCCCTGTCTCTCTCTTTGTCTCTGTCTCTCTCTATCTCTATCTCTGTCTCTCTGTCTCTCTCTGTCTCTCACTAACTCTCTCTGTCTCTCTCCGTCTCTCTCTGTCTCTATCTATGACTCTCTCTGTTTATCTCTTTGTCTCTCTCTGTCTCTCTCTCTGTCTCTCTATGTCTCTATATCTTTCTCTCTGTCTCTCTCCCTGTCTCTCTCTGTCTCTGTCTCTCTCTGTATCTCTCTGTCTCTCTCAGTCTCTCTCTGTCTCTCACTGTGTCTCTGTCTCTGTCTCTGTCTCTCTCTGTATCTCTCTGTCTCTCGCTGTCTCTCTGTCTCACCCTCTGTCTCTCTCAGTCTCTGTCACTCTGTCTTTGTCTCTCTCTGTCTCTATCTCCGTCTCTCTGTCTCTATCTCTGTCTCTCTCTGTTTATCACTCTGTCGCTCTGTCTCTCTCTGTGTCTCTCTCTGTCTCTCTCTATCTCTCACTGTGTCTCTGTCTCTGTCTCTCTCTGTCTCTCTCTGTAATCTCTCTGTCTCTCTCAGTCTCTCTCACTCTGTCTTTGTCTCTCTCTGTCTCTATCTCTTCTCTCTCTTTCTCTCTCTGTCTCTCATTTTCTCTCTCTGTCTCTCTCCATCCCCCTCTGTCTCTCTGTCTCTATCTCTGTCTCTCTCTGTCTCTCTATGTCTCTCTCTGTCTCTCTCTATCTCTGTCTCTCTCTGTCTCTCTCTGTCTCTCTCTGTCTCTCTCTGTCTCTCTCTGTTTATCACTCTGTCGCTCTGTCTCCCTCTGTGTCTCTCTCTCTCTGTCTCTTTCTATCTCTCACTGTGTCTCTCTCTGTCTCTCTGTATCTCTCTGTCTCTCTCTGTCTCTATGTCTCTATCTCTGTCTAACTCTGTCTTACTCTGTCTCTCTCTCTGTCTCTCTCTGTCTCTCTTTGTGTCTCTTTCTATCTCTGTCTCTCTCTGTCTCTCTCTGTCTCTCTCTGTCTCTCTCTGTCTCTCTCACTCTGTCTTTGTCTCTCTCTGTCTCTATCTCTTTCTCTCTCTTTCTCTCTCTGTCTCTCATTGTCTCTCTCTCCGTCTCTCTGTCTCTCTCTGTCTCTCTCTGTCTCTCTCTGTCCCTCTCTGTCTCTCTCAGTCTCTCTCACTCTGTCTCTGTCTCTCTCTGTCTCTTTCTCTGTCTCTGTCTCCTTCTGTCTCTCTCTGTATCTATCTCTGTCTCTCCTGTCTCTCTCTTTGTCTCTGTCTCTCTCTATCTCTATCTCTGTCTCTCTGTCTCTCTCTGTCTCTCACTGACTCTCTCTGTCTCTCTCTGTCTCTCTCTGTCTCTATCTATGACTCTCTCTGTTTATCTCTTTGTCTCTCTCTGTCTCTCTCTCTGTCTCTCTATGTCTCTATCTCTTTCTCTCTGTCTCTCTCTGTTTCTCTCTTTCTCTATCTCTGTCTCTCTCTGTCTCTCTCTGTCTCTCTCTGTGTCTCTCTCTGTCTTTCTCTGTCTACCTTTCTCTCTCTCTGTCTCTCTCTCTCTCTTTCTCTCTCTGTCTCTCATTGTCTCTCTCTCCATCTCTCTCTGTCTCTATCTCTGTCTCTCTCTGTTTATCACTCTGTCACTCTGTCTCTCTCTGTGTCTCTCTCTGTCTCTCTCTGTATCATTCTGTCTCCCTCTGTCTCTCTGTCTCTCTCTGTCTCTCACTGTGTCTCTGTCTCTGTCTCTGTCTCTCTCTGTATCTCTCTGTCTCTCGCTGTCTCTCTGTCTCACCCTCTGTCTCTCTCAGTCTCTGTCACTCTGTCTTTGTCTCTCTCTGTCTCTATCTCCGTCTCTCTGTCTCTATCTCTGTCTCTCTCTGTTTATCACTCTGTCGCTCTGTCTCTCTCTGTGTCTCTCTCTGTCTCTCTCTATCTCTCACTGTGTCTCTGTCTCTGTCTCTCTCTGTCTCTCTCTGTAATCTCTCTGTCTCTCTCAGTCTCTCTCACTCTGTCTTTGTCTCTCTCTGTCTCTATCTCTTCTCTCTCTTTCTCTCTCTGTCTCTCATTTTCTCTCTCTGTCTCTCTCCATCCCCCTCTGTCTCTCTGTCTCTATCTCTGTCTCTCTCTGTCTCTCTATGTCTCTCTCTGTCTCTCTCTATCTCTGTCTCTCTCTGTCTCTCTCTGTCTCTCTCTGTCTCTCTCTGTCTCTCTCTGTTTATCACTCTGTCGCTCTGTCTCCCTCTGTGTCTCTCTCTGTCTCTTTCTATCTCTCACTGTGTCTCTCTCTGTCTCTCTGTATCTCTCTGTCTCTCTCTGTCTCTATGTCTCTATCTCTGTCTAACTCTGTCTTACTCTGTCTCTCTCTCTGTCTCTCTCTGTCTCTCTTTGTGTCTCTTTCTATCTCTGTCTCTCTCTGTCTCTCTCTGTCTCTCTCTGTCTCTCTCTGTCTCTCTCACTCTGTCTTTGTCTCTCTCTGTCTCTATCTCTTTCTCTCTCTTTCTCTCTCTGTCTCTCATTGTCTCTCTCTCCGTCTCTCTGTCTCTCTCTGTCTCTCTCTGTCTCTCTCTGTCCCTCTCTGTCTCTCTCAGTCTCTCTCACTCTGTCTCTGTCTCTCTCTGTCTCTTTCTCTGTCTCTCTCTGTCTCCTTCTGTCTCTCTCTGTATCTATCTCTGTCTCTCCTGTCTCTCTCTTTGTCTCTGTCTCTCTCTATCTCTATCTCTGTCTCTCTGTCTCTCTCTGTCTCTCACTGACTCTCTCTGTCTCTCTCTGTCTCTCTCTGTCTCTATCTATGACTCTCTCTGTTTATCTCTTTGTCTCTCTCTGTCTCTCTCTCTGTCTCTCTATGTCTCTATCTCTTTCTCTCTGTCTCTCTCTGTTTCTCTCTTTCTCTATCTCTGTCTCTCTCTGTCTCTCTCTGTCTCTCTCTGTCTCTCTCTGTGTCTCTCTCTGTCTTTCTCTGTCTACCTTTCTCTCTCTCTGTCTCTCTCTCTCTCTTTCTCTCTCTGTCTCTCATTGTCTCTCTCTCCGTCTCTCTCTGTCTCTATCTCTGTCTCTCTCTGTTTATCACTCTGTCACTCTGTCTCTCTCTGTGTCTCTCTCTGTCTCTCTCTGTATCATTCTGTCTCCTTCTGTCTCTCTGTCTCTCTCTGTCTCTCTTTCTATCTCTGTCTCTCTCTGTCTCTGTCTCTCTCTGTCACTGTCTCTCTCTGTCTCTCTCTGTCTCTCTCTGTCTCTCTCTCTGTCTCTCTCAGTCTCTCTCACTCTGTCTCTGTATCTCTCTGTCTCTTTCTCTGTCTCTCTCTGTCTCCTTCTGTCTCTCTCTGTATCTATCTCTGTCTCTCCCTGTCTCTCTCTTTGTCTCTGTCTCTCTCTATCTCTATCTCTGTCTCTCTGTCTCTCTCTCTCTCTCACTAACTCTCTCTGTCTCTCTCCGTCTCTCTCTGTCTCTATCTATGACTCTCTCTGTTTATCTCTTTGTCTCTCTCTGTCTCTCTCTCTGTCTCTCTATGTCTCTATATCTTTCTCTCTGTCTCTCTCCCTGTCTCTCTCTGTCTCTGTCTCTCTCTGTATCTCTCTGTCTCTCTCAGTCTCTCTCTGTCTCTCACTGTGTCTCTGTCTCTGTCTCTGTCTCTCTCTGTATCTCTCTGTCTCTCGCTGTCTCTCTGTCTCACCCTCTGTCTCTCTCAGTCTCTGTCACTCTGTCTTTGTCTCTCTCTGTCTCTATCTCCGTCTCTCTGTCTCTATCTCTGTCTCTCTCTGTTTATCACTCTGTCGCTCTGTCTCTCTCTGTGTCTCTCTCTGTCTCTCTCTATCTCTCACTGTGTCTCTGTCTCTGTCTCTCTCTGTCTCTCTCTGTAATCTCTCTGTCTCTCTCAGTCTCTCTCACTCTGTCTTTGTCTCTCTCTGTCTCTATCTCTTCTCTCTCTTTCTCTCTCTGTCTCTCATTTTCTCTCTCTGTCTCTCTCCATCCCCCTCTGTCTCTCTGTCTCTATCTCTGTCTCTCTCTGTCTCTCTATGTCTCTCTCTGTCTCTCTCTATCTCTGTCTCTCTCTGTCTCTCTCTGTCTCTCTCTGTCTCTCTCTGTCTCTCTCTGTTTATCACTCTGTCGCTCTGTCTCCCTCTGTGTCTCTCTCTGTCTCTTTCTATCTCTCACTGTGTCTCTCTCTGTCTCTCTGTATCTCTCTGTCTCTCTCTGTCTCTATGTCTCTATCTCTGTCTAACTCTGTCTTACTCTGTCTCTCTCTCTGTCTCTCTCTGTCTCTCTTTGTGTCTCTTTCTATCTCTGTCTCTCTCTGTCTCTCTCTGTCTCTCTCTGTCTCTCCCTGTCTCTCTCACTCTGTCTTTGTCTCTCTCTGTCTCTATCTCTTTCTCTCTCTTTCTCTCTCTGTCTCTCATTGTCTCTCTCTCCGTCTCTCTGTCTCTCTCTGTCTCTCTCTGTCTCTCTCTGTCCCTCTCTGTCTCTCTCAGTCTCTCTCACTCTGTCTCTGTATCTCTCTGTCTCTTTCTCTGTCTCTCTCTGTCTCCTTCTGTCTCTCTCTGTATCTATCTCTGTCTCTCCCTGTCTCTCTCTTTGTCTCTGTCTCTCTCTATCTCTATCTCTGTCTCTCTGTCTCTCTCTGTCTCTCACTGACTCTCTCTGTCTCTCTCTGTCTCTCTCTGTCTCTATCTATGACTCTCTCTGTTTATCTCTTTGTCTCTCTCTGTCTCTCTCTCTGTCTCTCTATGTCTCTATCTCTTTCTCTCTGTCTCTCTCTGTTTCTCTCTTTCTCTATCTCTGTCTCTCTCTGTCTCTCTCTGTCTCTCTCTGTCTCTCTCTGTGTCTCTCTCTGTCTTTCTCTGTCTACCTTTCTCTCTCTCTGTCTCTCTCTCTCTCTTTCTCTCTCTGTCTCTCATTGTCTCTCTCTCCGTCTCTCTCTGTCTCTATCTCTGTCTCTCTCTGTTTATCACTCTGTCACTCTGTCTCTCTCTGTGTCTCTCTCTGTCTCTCTCTGTATCATTCTGTCTCCCTCTGTCTCTCTCTGTCTCTCTTTCTATCTCTGTCTCTCTCTGTCTCTGTCTCTCTCTGTCACTGTCTCTGTCTGTCTCTCTCTGTCTCTCTCTGTCTCTCTCTCTGTCTCTCTCAGTCTCTCTCACTCTGTCTCTGTATCTCTCTGTCTCTTTCTCTGTCTCTCTCTGTCTCCTTCTGTCTCTCTCTGTATCTATCTCTGTCTCTCCCTGTCTCTCTCTTTGTCTCTGTCTCTCTCTATCTCTATCTCTGTCTCTCTGTCTCTCTCTGTCTCTCACTGACTCTCTCTGTCTCTCTCCGTCTCTCTTTGTCTCTATCTATGACTCTCTCTGTTTATCTCTTTGTCTCTCTCTGTCTCTCTCTCTGTCTCTCTATGTCTCTATATCTTTCTCTCTGTCTCTCTCCCTGTCTCTCTCTGTCTCTGTCTCTCTCTGTATCTCTCTGTCTCTCTCAGTCTCACAGTCTCTCTCACTCTGTCTCTGTCTCTCTCTGTCTCTCTCTTTGTCTCTGTGTTTCTCTGTCTCCCTCTGTCTCTCTCTGTCTCTATCTCTGTGTCACTCTGTTTATCACTCTGTCGCCCTGTCTCACTCTGTGTCTCTCTCTGTCTATCTCTATCTCTCACTGTGTCTCTCTCTGTATCTCTCTGTCTCTCTCTGTCTCTCTGTCTCTATCTCTGTCTCTATCTGTATCTCTGTCTCTCTCTGTATCTCTCTGTCTCTCTCTGTCTCTCTCTGTCTCTCTGTCTCACCCTCTGTCTCTCACACTCTGTCTTAGTCTCTCTCTGTCTCTATCTCCGTCTCTCTGTCTCTATCTCTGTCTCTCACTGTTTATCAATCTGTCGCTCTGTCTCTCTCTGTGTCTCTCTCTGTCTCTCTCTATCTCTCACTGTGTCTCTGTCTCTGTCTCTCTCTGTCTCTCTCTGTAATCTCTCTGTCTCTCTCAGTCTCTCTCACTCTCTCTTTGTCTCTCTCTGTCTCTATCTCTGTCTCTCTCTTTCTCTCTCTGTCTCTCATTGTCTCTCTCTGTCTGTCTCCATCTCCCTCTGTCTCTCTGTCTGTATCTCTGTCTCTCTCTGTCTCTCTATGTCTCTCTCTGTCTCTCTCTATCTCTGTCTCTCTCTGTCTCTCTCTCTGTCTCTCTCTGTCTCTCACTGTTTATCACTCTGTCGCTCTGTCTCCCTCTTTGTCTCTCTCTGTCGCTTTCTATCTCTCACTGTGTCTCTCTCTGTCTCTCTGTATCTCTCTGTCTCTCTCTGTCTCCATGTCTCTATCTCTGTCTCTCTCTGTCTTACTCTGTCTCTCTCTCTGTCTCTCTTTGTCTCTCTTTCTATCTCTGTCTCTCTCTGTCTCTCACTGTATCTCTGTCTCTGTCTCTGTCTCTCTCTGTATCTCTCTGTCTCTCGCTGTCTCTCTGTCTCACCCTCTGTCTCTCTCAGTCTCTCTCACTCTGTCTTTGTCTCTCTCTGTCTCTATCTCCTTCTCTCTGTCTCTATCTCTGTCTCTCTCTGTTTATCACTCTGTCGCTCTGTCTCTCTCTGTGTCTCTCTCTGTCTCTCTCTATCTCTCACTGTGTCTCTGTCTCTGTCTCTCTCTGTCTCTCTCTGTAATCTCTCTGTCTCTCTCAGTCTCTCTCACTCTGTCTTTGTCTCTCTCTGTCTCTATCTCTTCTCTCTCTTTCTCTCTCTGTCTCTCATTGTCTCTCTCTGTCTCTCTCCATCCCCCTCTGTCTCTCTGTCTCTATCTCTGTCTCTCTCTGTCTCTCTATGTCTCTCTCTGTCTCTCTCTATCTCTGTCTCTCTCTGTCTCTCTCTGTCTACTCTGTCTCTCTCTGTTTATCACTCTGTCGCTCTGTATCCCTCTGTGTCTCTCTCTGTCTCTTTCTATCTCTCTCTGTGTCTCTCTCTGTCTCTCTGTATCTCTCTGTCTCTCTCTGTCTCTATGTCTCTATCTCTGTCTCTCTCTGTCTCTCTTTGTGTCTCTTTCTATCTCTGTCTCTCTCTGTCTCTCTCTGTCTCTCTCTGTCTCTCTCTGTCTCTCTCTGTCTCTCTCACTCTGTCTTTGTCTCTCTCTGTCTCTATCTCTTTCTCTCTCTTTCTCTCTCTGTCTCTCATTGTCTCTCTCTCCGTCTCTCTGTCTCTATCTCTGTCTCTCTTTGTCTCTCATTGTCTCTCTCTGTCTCTGTCTCTCTCTGTCTCTCTCTGTCTCTCTCTGTAATCTCTCCATCTCTCTCAGTCTCTCTCACTCTGTCTTTGTCTCTCTCTGTCTCTATCTCTGTCTCTCTCTGTTTATCACTCTGTCGCTCTGTCTCTCTCTGTGTCTCTCTCTGTCTCTCTCTGTATCATTCTGTCTCCCTCTGTCTCTCTGTCTCTATCTCTGTCTCTCTCTGTCTCTCTCTGTCTCTCTCTCTGTCTCTCTCTGTCTCTCTTTCTACCTCTGTCTCTCTCTGTCTCTGTCTCTCTCTGTCTCTCTCTGTCTCTCTCTGTCTCTCTCTGTATCTCTCTGTCTCTCTCAGTCTCTCTCACTCTGTCTCTGTCTCTCTCTGTCTCTTTCTCTGTCTCTCTCTGTCTCCTTCTGTCTCTCTCTGTATCTATCTCTGTCTCTCCTGTCTCTCTCTTTGTCTCTGTCTCTCTCTATCTCTATCTCTGTCTCTCTGTCTCTCTCTGTCTCTCACTGACTCTCTCTGTCTCTCTCCATCTCTCTCTGTCTCTATCTATGACTCTCTCTGTTTATCTCTTTGTCTCTCTCTGTCTCTCTCTCTGTCTCTCTATGTCTCTATCTCTTTCTCTCTGTCTCTCTCCCTGTCTCTCTCTGTCTCTCTCTGTCTCTGTCTCTCTCTGTCTCTCTCTGTCTCTCTCTGTCTCTCTCAGTCTCACAGTCTCTCTCACTCTGTCTCTGTCTCTCTCTGTCTCTCTCTTTGTCTCTGTGTTTCTCTGTCTCCCTCTGTCTCTCTCTGTCTCTATCTCTGTGTCACTCTGTTTATCACTCTGTCGCCCTGTCTCACTCTGTGTCTCTCTCTGTCTATCTCTATCTCTCACTGTGTCTCTCTCTGTATCTCTCTGTCTCTCTCTTTCTCTCTGTCTCTATCTCTGTCTCTATCTGTATCTCTGTCTCTCTCTGTCTCTCTCTGTCTCTCTGTCTCACCCTCTGTCTCTCTCAGTCTCTCTCACTCTGTCTTTGTCTCTCTCTGTCTCTATCTCCGTCTCTCTGTCTCTATCTCTGTCTCTCTCTGTATCTCTCTGTCTCTCTCTGTCTCTCTCTGTCTCTCTGTCTCACCCTCTGTCTCTCACACTCTGTCTTTGTCTCTCTCTGTCTCTATCTCCGTCTCTCTGTCTCTATCTCTGTCTCTCTCTGTTTATTAATCTGTCGTTCTGTCTCTCTCTGTGTCTCTCTCTGTCTCTCTCTATCTCTCACTGTGTCTCTGTCTCTGTCTCTCTCTGTCTCTTTCTCTGTCTCTCTCTGTCTCCTTCTGTCTCTCTCTGTATCTATCTCTGTCTCTCCCTGTCTCTCCCTTTGTCTCTGTCTCTCTCTATCTCTATCTCTGTCTCTCTGTCTCTCTCTGTTTCTCACTGACTCTCTCTGTCTCTCTCCATCTCTCTCTGTCTCTATCTATGACTCTCTCTGTTTATCTCTTTGTCTCTCTCTGTCTCTCTCTCTGTCTCTCTATGTCTCTATCTCTTTCTCTCTGTCTCTCTCCCTGTCTCTCTCTGTCTCTGTCTCTCTCTGTATCTCTCTGTCTCTCTCTGTCTCTCTCAGTCTGACAGTCTCTCTCACTCTGTCTCTGTCTCTCTCTGTCTCTCTCTTTGTCTCTGTCTTTCTCTGTCTCTTTCTGGTTCTTTCTGTCTCTATCTCTGTGTCACTCTGTTTATCACTCTGTCGCCCTGTCTCACTCTGTGTATCTCTCTGTCTATCTCTATCTCTCACTGTGTCTCTCTCTGTATCTCTCTGTCTCTCTCTGTCTCTCTGTCTCTATCTCTGTCTCTATCTGTATCTCTGTCTCTCTCTGTCTCTCTCTGTCTCTCTGTCTCACCCTCTGTCTCTCTCAGTCTCTCTCACTCTGTCTTTGTCTCTCTCTGTCTCTATCTCCGTCTCTCTGTCTCTATCTCTGTCTCTCTCTGTATCTCTCTGTCTCTCTCTGTCTCTCTCTGTCTCTCTGTCTCACCCTCTGTCTCTCACACTCTGTCTTTGTCTCTCTCTGTCTCTATCTCTGTCTCTCTGTCTCTATCTCTGTCTCTCTCTGTTTATCACTCTGTCGCTCTGTCTCCCTCTGTGTCTCTCTCTGTTTCTTTCTATCTCTCACTGTGTCTCTCTCTGTCTCTCTGTATCTCTCTGTCTCTCTCTGTCTCTATGTCTCTATCTCTGTCTCTCTCTGTCTTACTCTGTCTCTCTCTCTGTCTCTCTCTGTCTCTCTTTGTCTCTCTTTCTATCTCTGTCTCTCTCTGTCTCTCTCTGTCTCTCTCTGTCTCTCTCTGTCGCTCTCTGTCTCTCTCACTCTGTCTTTGTCTCTCTCTGTCTCTATCTCTTTCTCTATCTTTCTCTCTCTTTCTCTCTCTGTCTCTCATTGTCTCTCTCTCCGTCTCTCTGTCTCTATCTCTGTCTCTCTTTGTCTCTCATTGTCTCTTTCTGTCTCTCTCTGTCTCTGTCTCTCTCTGTCTCTCTCTGTAATCTCTCCGTCTCTCTCAGTCTCTCTCAAACTGTCTTTGTCTCTCTCTGTCTCTATCTCTGTCTCTCTCTGTTTATCACTCTGTCGCTCTGTCTCTCTCTGTGTCTCTCTCTGTCTCTCTCTGTATCATTCTGTCTCCCTCTGTCTCTCTGTCTCTATCTCTGTCTCTCTCTGTCTCTCTCTGTCTCTCTCTCTGTCTCTCTCTGTCTCTCTTTCTATCTCTGTCTCTCTCTGTCTCTGTCTCTCTCTGTCTCTCTCTGTCTCTCTCTGTCTCTCTCTGTCTCTCTCAGTCTCTCTCACTCTGTCTTTGTCTCTCTCTGTCTCTATCTCTTCTCTCTCTTTCTCTCTCTGTCTCTCATTGTCTCTCTCTGTCTCTCTCCATCCCCCTCTGTCTCTCTGTCTCTATCTCTGTCTCTCTCTGTCTCTCTATGTCTCTCTCTGTCTCTCTCTATCTCTGTCTCTCTCTGTCTCTCTCTGTCTACTCTGTCTCTCTCTGTTTATCACTCTGTCGCTCTGTATCCCTCTGTGTCTCTCTCTGTCTCTTTCTATCTCTCACTGTGTCTCTCTCTGTCTCTCTGTATCTCTCTGTCTCTCTCTGTCTCTATGTCTCTATCTCTGTCTCTCTCTGTCTCTCTTTGTGTCTCTTTCTATCTCTGTCTCTCTCTGTCTCTCTCTGTCTCTCTCTGTCTCTCTCTGTCTCTCTCTGTCTCTCTCACTCTGTCTTTGTCTCTCTCTGTCTCTATCTCTTTCTCTCTCTTTCTCTCTCTGTCTCTCATTGTCTCTCTCTCCGTCTCTCTGTCTCTATCTCTGTCTCTCTTTGTCTCTCATTGTCTCTCTCTGTCTCTGTCTCTCTCTGTCTCTCTCTGTCTCTCTCTGTAATCTCTCCATCTCTCTCAGTCTCTCTCACTCTGTCTTTGTCTCTCTCTGTCTCTATCTCTGTCTCTCTCTGTTTATCACTCTGTCGCTCTGTCTCTCTCTGTGTCTCTCTCTGTCTCTCTCTGTATCATTCTGTCTCCCTCTGTCTCTCTGTCTCTATCTCTGTCTCTCTCTGTCTCTCTCTGTCTCTCTCTCTGTCTCTCTCTGTCTCTCTTTCTACCTCTGTCTCTCTCTGTCTCTGTCTCTCTCTGTCTCTCTCTGTCTCTCTCTGTCTCTCTCTGTATCTCTCTGTCTCTCTCAGTCTCTCTCACTCTGTCTCTGTCTCTCTCTGTCTCTTTCTCTGTCTCTCTCTGTCTCCTTCTGTCTCTCTCTGTATCTATCTCTGTCTCTCCTGTCTCTCTCTTTGTCTCTGTCTCTCTCTATCTCTATCTCTGTCTCTCTGTCTCTCTCTGTCTCTCACTGACTCTCTCTGTCTCTCTCCATCTCTCTCTGTCTCTATCTATGACTCTCTCTGTTTATCTCTTTGTCTCTCTCTGTCTCTCTCTCTGTCTCTCTATGTCTCTATCTCTTTCTCTCTGTCTCTCTCCCTGTCTCTCTCTGTCTCTCTCTGTCTCTGTCTCTCTCTGTCTCTCTCTGTCTCTCTCTGTCTCTCTCAGTCTCACAGTCTCTCTCACTCTGTCTCTGTCTCTCTCTGTCTCTCTCTTTGTCTCTGTGTTTCTCTGTCTCCCTCTGTCTCTCTCTGTCTCTATCTCTGTGTCACTCTGTTTATCACTCTGTCGCCCTGTCTCTCTCTGTGTCTCTCTCTGTCTATCTCTATCTCTCACTGTGTCTCTCTCTGTATCTCTCTGTCTCTCCCTGTCTCTCTGTCTCTATCTCTGTCTCTATCTGTATCTCTGTCTCTCTCTGTCTCTCTCTGTCTCTCTGTCTCACCCTCTGTCTCTCTCAGTCTCTCTCACTCTGTCTTTGTCTCTCTCTGTATCTATCTCCGTCTCTCTGTCTCTATCTCTGTCTCTCTCTGTATCTCTCTGTCGCTCTCTGTCTCTCTCTGTCTCTCTGTCTCACCCTCTGTCTCTCACACTCTGTCTTTGTCTCTCTCTGTCTCTATCTCCGTCTCTCTGTCTCTATCTCTGCCTCTCTCTGTTTATCAATCTGTCGTTCTGTCTCTCTCTGTGTCTCTCTCTGTCTCTCTCTATCTCTCACTGTGTCTCTGTCTCTGTCTCTCTCTGTCTCTTTCTCTGTCTCTCTCTGTCTCCTTCTGTCTCTCTCTGTATCTATCTCTGTCTCTCCCTGTCTCTCCCTTTGTCTCTGTCTCTCTCTATCTCTATCTCTGTCTCTCTGTCTCTCTCTGTTTCTCACTGACTCTCTCTGTCTCTCTCCATCTCTCTCTGTCTCTATCTATGACTCTCTCTGTTTATCTCTTTGTCTCTCTCTGTCTCTCTCTCTGTCTCTCTATGTCTCTATCTCTTTCTCTTTGTCTCTCTCCCTGTCTCTCTCTGTCTCTGTCTCTCTCTGTATCTCTCTGTCTCTCTCTGTCTCTCTCAGTCTGACAGTCTCTCTCACTCTGTCTCTGTCTCTCTCTGTCTCTCTCTTTGTCTCTGTCTTTCTCTGTCTCTTTCTGGTTCTTTCTGTCTCTATCTCTGTGTCACTCTGTTTATCACTCTGTCGCCCTGTCTCACTCTGTGTCTCTCTCTGTCTATCTCTATCTCTCAGTGTGTCTCTCTCTGTATCTCTCTGTCTCTCTCTGTCTCTCTGTCTCTATCTCTGTCTCTATCTGTATCTCTGTCTCTCTCTGTCTCTCTCTGTCTCTCTGTCTCACCCTCTGTCTCTCTCAGTCTCTCTCACTCTGTCTTTGTCTCTCTCTGTCTCTATCTCCGTCTCTCTGTCTCTATCTCTGTCTCTCTCTGTATCTCTCTGTCTCCCTCTGTCTCTCTCTGTCTCTCTGTCTCACCCTCTGTCTCTCACACTCTGTCTTTGTCTCTCTCTGTCTCTATCTCTGTCTCTCTGTCTCTATCTCTGTCTCTCTCTGTTTATCACTCTGTCGCTCTGTCTCCCTCTGTGTCTCTCTCTGTTTCTTTCTATCTCTCACTGTGTCTCTCTCTGTCTCTCTGTATCTCTCTGTCTCTCTCTGTCTCTATGTCTCTATCTCTGTCTCTCTCTGTCTTACTCTGTCTCTCTCTCTGTCTCTCTCTGTCTCTCTTTGTCTCTCTTTCTATCTCTGTCTCTCTCTGTCTCTCTCTGTCTCTCTCTGTCTCTCTCTGTCGCTCTCTGTCTCTCTCACTCTGTCTTTGTCTCTCTCTGTCTCTATCTCTTTCTCTATCTTTCTCTCTCTTTCTCTCTCTGTCTCTCTATGTCTCTATCTCTTTCTCTCTGTCTCTCTCCCTGTCTCTCTCTGTCTCTCTGTATCTCTCTGTCTCTCTCTGTCTCTCTCTGTAATCTCTCCGTCTCTCTCAGTCTCTCTCAAACTGTCTTTGTCTCTCTCTGTCTCTATCTCTGTCTCTCTCTGTTTATCACTCTGTCGCTCTGTCTCTCTCTGTGTCTCTCTCTGTCTCTCTCTGTATCATTCTGTCTCCCTCTGTCTCTCTGTCTCTATCTCTGTCTCTCTCTGTCTCTCTCTGTCTCTCTCTCTGTCTCTCTCTGTCTCTCTTTCTATCTCTGTCTCTCTCTGTCTCTGTCTCTCTCTGTCTCTCTCTGTCTCTCTCTGTCTCTCTCTGTCTCTCTCTGTCTCTCTCAGTCTCTCTCACTCTGTCTCTGTCTCTCTCTGTCTCTTTCTCTGTCTCTCTCTGTCTCCTTCTCTCTCTCTGTGTATCTATCTCTGTCTCTCCTGTCTCTCTCTTTGTCTCTGTCTCTCTCTATCTCTATCTCTGTCTCTCTGTCTCTCTCTGTCTCTCACTGACTCTCTCTGTCTCTCTCTGTCTCTATCTATGACTCTCTTTGTTTATCTCTTTGTCTCTCTCTGTCTCTCTCTCTGTCTCTCAATGTCTCTATCTCTTTCTCTCTGTCTCTCTCCCTGTCTCTCTCTGTCTCTCTCTGTCTCTGTCTCTCTCTGTCTCTCTCTGTCTCTCTCTGTCTCTCTCAGTCTCACAGTCTCTCTCACTCTGTCTCTGTCTTTCTCTGTCTCCCTCTGTTTCTCTCTGTCTCTATCTCTGTGTCACTCTGTTTATCACTCTGTCGCCCTGTCTCACTCTGTGTCTCTCTATGTCTATCTCTATCTCTCACTGTGTCTCTCTTTGTATCTCTCTGTCTCTCTCTGTCTCTCTGTCTCTATTTCTGTCTCTATCTGTATCTCTGTCTCTCTCTGTATCTCTCTGTCTCTCTCTGTCTCTCTATCTCACCCTCTGTCTCTCTCAGTCTCTCTCACTCTGTCTTTGTCTCTCTCTGTCTCTATCTCCGTCTCTCTGTCTCTATCTCTGTCTCTCTCTGTTTATCACTCTGTCGCTCTGACACTCTCTGTGTCTCTCTGTGTCTCTCTCTGTCTCTCTCTGTCTCTCTGTCTCACCCTCTGTCTCTCTCAGTCTCTCTCACTCTGTCTTTGTCTCTCTCTGTCTCTATCTCCGTCTCTCTGTCTCTATCTCTGTCTCTCTCTGTTTATCACTCTGTCGCTCTGTCTCTCTCTGTGTGTCTCTCTGTCTCTCTCTATCTCTCACTGTGTCTCTGTCTCTGTCTCTCTCTGTCTCTCTCTGTAATCTCTCTGTCTCTCTCAGTCTCTCTCACTCTGTCTTTGTCTCTCTCTGTCTCTATCTCTGTCTCTCTCTGTCTCTCTATGTCTCTCTCTGTCTCTCTCTATCTCTGTCTCTCTGTCTCTCTCTATGTCTCTCTCTGTCTCTCTCTGTTTATCACTCTGTCGCTCTGTCTCCCTCTGTGTCTCTCTCTGTCTCTTTCTATTTCTCACTGTCTCTCTCTGTCTCTCTGTCTCTCTCTGTCTCTCTCTCTGTCTCTCTCAGTCTCTCTCACTCTGTCTCTGTATCTCTCTGTCTCTTTCTCTGTCTCTCTCTGTCTCCTTCTGTCTCTCTCTGTATCTATCTCTGTCTCTCCCTGTCTCTCTCTTTGTCTCTGTCTCTCTCTATCTCTATCTCTGTCTCTCTGTCTCTCTCTGTCTCTCACTGACTCTCTCTGTCTCTCTCCGTCTCTCTCTGTCTCTATCTATGACTCTCTCTGTTTATCTCTTTGTCTCTCTCTGTCTCTCTCTCTGTCTCTCTATGTCTCTATATCTTTCTCTCTGTCTCTCTCCCTGTCTCTCTCTGTCTCTGTCTCTCTCTGTATCTCTATGTCTCTCTCTGTCTCTCTCAGTCTCACAGTCTCTCTCACTCTGTCTCTGTCTCTCTCTGTCTCTCTCTTTGTCTCTGTGTTTCTCTGTCTCCCTCTGTTCTCTCTGTCTCTATCTCTGTGTCACTCTGTTTATCACTCTGTCGCCCTGTCTCACTCTGTGTCTCTCTCTGTCTATCTCTATCTCTCACTGTGTCTCTCTCTGTATCTCTCTGTCTCTCTCTCTGTCTCTCTGTCTCTATCTCTGTCTCTATCTGTATCTCTGTCTCTCTCTGTATCTCTTTGTCTCTCTCTGTCTCTCTCTGTCTCTCTGTCTCACCCTCTGTCTCTCACACTCTGTCTTTGTCTCTCTCTGTCTCTATCTCCGTCTCTCTGTCTCTATCTCTCTCTCTCACTGTTTTCAATCTGTCGCTCTGTCTCTCTCTGTGTCTCTCTCTGTCTCTCTCTATCTCTCACTGTGTCTCTGTCTCTCTCTGTCTCTCTCTGTAATCTCTCTGTCTCTCTCAGTCTCTCTCACTCTGTCTTTGTCTCTCTCTGTCTCTATCTCTGTCTCTCTCTTTCTCTCTCTGTCTCTCTGTCTGTATCTCTGTCTCTCTCTGTCTCTCTATGTCTCTCTCTGTCTGTCTCTATCTCTGTCTCTCTCTCTGTCTCTCTCTGTCTCTCTCTGTTTATCACTCTGTTGCTCTGTCTCCCTCTGTGTCTCTCTCTGTCTCTTTCTATCTCTCACTGTGTCTCTCTCTGTCTTACTCTGTCTCTCTCTCTGTCTCTCTCTGTCTCTCTGTCTCTCTTTCTATCTCTTTCTCTCTCTGTCTCTCTCTGTCTCCTTCAGTCACTCTCTGTATCTATCTCTGTCTCTCCCTGTCTCTCTCTTTGTCTCTGTCTCTCTCTATCTCTATCTCTGTCTCTCTGTCTCTCTCTGTCTCTCACTGACTCTCTCTGTCTCTATCTCCGTATCTCTGTCTCTATCTCTGTCTCTCTCTGTTTATCACTCTGTCGCTCTGTCTCTCTCTGTGTCTCTCTCTGTCTCTCTCTATCTCTCACTGTGTCTCTGTCTCTGTCTCTCTCTGTCTCTCTCTGTAATCTCTCTGTCTCTCTCAGTCTCTCTCACTCTGTCTTTGTCTCTCTCTGTCTCTATCTCTGTCTCTCTCTTTCTCTCTCTGTCTCTCATTGTCTCTCTCTGTCTCTCTCCATCTCCCTCTGTCTCTCTGTCTCTATCTCTGTCTCTCTCTGTCTCTCTATGTCTCTCTCTGTCTCTCTCTATCTCTGTCTCTCTCTGTCTCTCTCTCTGTCTCTCTCTGTCTCTCTCTGTTTATCACTCTGTCGCTCTGTCTCCCTCTGTGTCTCTCTCTGTCTCTTTCTATCTCTCACTGTGTCTCTCTCTGTCTCTCTGTATCTCTCTGTCTCTCTCTGTCTCTATGTCTCTATCTCTGTCTCTCTCTGTCTTACTCTGTCT
>NW_028227276.1:7120087-7187587 GCF_978045245.1 Mus caroli
CTCTCTCTGTCTCTCTCTGTAATCTCTCTGTCTCTCTCAGTCTCTCTCACTCTGTCTTTGTCTCTCTCTGTCTCTATCTCTGTCTCTCTCTTTCTCTCTCTGTCTCTCATTGTCTCTCTCTGTCTCTCTCCATCTCCCTCTGCCTCTCTGTCTCTATCTCTGTCTCTCTCTGTCTCTCTATGTCTCTCTCTGTCTCTCTCTATCTCTGTCTCTCTCTGTCTCTCTCTCTGTCTCTCTCTGTCTCTCTCTGTTTATCACTCTGTCGCTCTGTCTCCCTCTGTGTCTCTCTCTGTCTCTTTCTATCTCTCACTGTGTCTCTCTCTGTCTCTCTGTATCTCTCTGTCTCTCTCTGTCTCTATGTCTCTATCTCTGTCTCTCTCTGTCTTACTCTGTCTCTCTCTCTGTCTCTCTCTGTCTCTCTTTGTCTCTCTTTCTATCTCTGTCTCTCTCTGTCTCTCTCTGTCTCTCTCTGTCTCTCTCTGTCTCTCTCACTCTGTCTTTGTCTCTCTCTGTCTCTATCTCTTTCTCTCTCTTTCTCTCTCTGTCTCTCATTGTCTCTCTCTCCGTCTCTCTGTCTCTATCTCTGTCTCTCTTTGTCTCTCATTGTCTCTTTCTGTCTCTCTCTGTCTCTGTCTCTCTCTGTCTCTCTCTGTAATCTCTCCGTCTCTCTCAGTCTCTCTCACTGTCTTTGTCTCTCTCTGTCTCTATCTCTGTCTCTCTCTTTCTCTCTCTGTCTCTCTCTGTTTCTCTGTCTCTCTCTTTATCTCTGTCTCTCTCTGTCTCTCTCTGTCTCTCTCTGACTCTCTCTATCTGTCTCTCTCTGGCTCTCTTTCTATCTCTGTCTCTCTCTGTCTCTGTCTCTTTCTGTCTCTCTCTGTCTCTTTCTATCTCTCACTGTGTCTCTCTCTGTCTCTCTGTATCTCTCTGTCTCTCTTTGTCTCTCTTTCTATCTCTGTCTCTCTCTGTCTCTCTCTGTCTCTCTCTGTCTCTCTCTGTCTCTCTCTGTCTCTCTCACTCTGTCTTTGTCTCTCTCTGTCTCTATCTCTTTCTCTCTCTTTCTCTCTCTGTCTCTCATTGTCTCTCTCTCCGTCTCTCTGTCTCTATCTCTGTCTCTCTTTGTCTCTCATTGTCTCTTTCTGTCTCTCTCTGTCTCTGTCTCTCTCTGTCTCTCTCTGTAATCTCTCCGTCTCTCTCAGTCTCTCTCACTGTCTTTGTATCTCTCTGTCTCTATCTCTGTCTCTCTCTTTCTCTCTCTGTCTCTCTCTGTCTCTCTCTGTTTCTCTGTCTCTCTCTCTATCTCTGTCTCTCTCTGTCTCTGTCTCTGTCTCCCTCTGTCTCTCTCTGTTTATCACTCTGTCGCTCTGTCTCCCTCTGTGTCTCTCTCTGTCTCTCTCTATCTCTCACTGTGTCTCTCTCTGTCTTTCCCTGTATCTCTCTGTCTCTCTCTGTCTCTCTCTCTCTGTCTCTCTCTGTCTCTCTCTGGCTCTCTTTCTATCTCTGTCTCTCTCTGTCTCTGTCTCTCTCTGTCTCTCTCTGTCTCTCTCTGTCTCTCTCAGTCTCTCTCACTCTGTCTTTGTCTCTCTCTGTCTCTATCTCTGTCTCTCTCTTTCTCTTTCTGTCTCTTATTGTCTCTCTCTGTCTCTCTCCGTCTCCCTCTGTCTCTCTGTCTCTATCTCTGTCTCTCTATGTCTCTCTCTGTCACTCTCTCTATCTCTTTCTCTCTCTGTATCTCTGTCTCTCTCTGTCTCTCTCTCTATCTCTGTCTCTCTCTGTCTCTGTCTCTGTCTCTCTCAGTCTCTATCTCTGTCTCTCTCAGTCTCTCTCTGTCTCTCTCTCTATCTCTCTCAGTCTCTAAGTCTCTCTCACTCTGTCTCTGTCTCTCTCTGTCTCTCTCTTTGTCTCTGTTTCTCTCTGTCTCTATCTCTGTCTCTCTTTGTCTCTCATTGTCTCTCTCTGTCTCTCTCTGTCTCTATCTCTGTCTCTCTCTGTTTATCTCTTTGTCTCTCTCTGTCTCTCTCTGCGTCTCTCTATGTCTCTATCTCTTTCTCTCTGTCTCTCTCTGTGTCTCTCTCTGTCTCTCTCTTTGTCTTTCTCTGTCTCTATATCTGTCTCTATCAGTCTCTCTCTGTCTCTCTCTGTGTCTCTCTGTGTCACTCTCTGTCTATCTTTGTCTCTGTTTCTGTCTCTGTCTGTCTCAGTCTTTGTCTCTGTTTCTCACGGTGTCTCTTTGTGTCTCTCTATGTGTCTCTCTGTGTCTCTGTCTCTCTATCTCTGTCTCTCTATCTCTGTCTCTCACTGTCTCTCTCTGTCTCTCTCTCTGTCTCTCTCTGTTTCTCTCTTTCTCTATCTCTGTCTCTCTCTGTCTCTCTCTGTCTCTCGCTGTCTCTCTCTGTCTCTCTCTGTGTCTCTCTCTGTCTTTCTCTGTCTACCTTTCTCTCTCTCTGTCTCTCTCTCTCTTTCTCTCTCTGTCTCTCATTGTCTCTCTCTCTCTCCGTCTCTCTCTGTCTTTATCTCTGTCTCTCTCTGTTTATCACTCTGTCGCTCTGTCACTCTTTGTGTCTCTCTCTGTCTCTCTCTGTATCATTCTGTCTCTCTCTGTCTCTCTGTCTCTCTCTGTCTCTCTTTCTATCTCTGTCTCTCTCTGTCTCTGTCTCTCTCTGTCTCTCTCTGTCTCTCTCTGTCTCTCTCTGTCTCTCTCTCTGTCTCTCTCAGTCTCTCTCACTCTGTCTCTGTCTCTCTCTGTCTCTTTCTCTGTCTCTCTCTGTCTCCTTCAGTCTCTCTCTGTATGTATCTCTGTCTCTCCCTGTCTCTCTCTTTGTCTCTGTCTCTCTCTATCTCTATCTCTGTCTCTCTGTCTCTCTCTGTCTCTCACTGACTCTCTCTGTCTCTCTCCGTCTCTCTCTGTCTCTATCTATGACTCTCTCTGTTTATCTCTTTGTCTCTCTCTGTCTCTCTCTCTGTCTCTCTATGTCTCTATCTCTTTCTCTCTGTCTCTCTCACTGTCTCTCTCTGTCTCTCTCTGTCTCTGTCTCTCTCTGTCTCTCTCTGTCTCTCTCTGTCTCTCTCAGTCTCACAGTCTCACTCACTCTGTCTCTGTCTCTCACTGCCTCTCTCTTTGTCTCTGTCTTTCTCTGTCTCCCTCTGTCTCTCTCTGTCTCTATCTCTGTGTCACTCTGTTTATCACTCTGTCGCCCTGTCTCACTCTGTGTCTCTCTCTGTCTATCTCTATCTCTCACTGTGTCTCTTTCTGTCTCTCTCTGTCTCTCTCTGTATCTCTCTGTCTCTCTCTGTCTCTCTGTCTCACCATCTGTCTCTCTCAGTCTCTCTCACTCTGTCTTTGACTCTCTCTGTCTCTATCTCCGTCTCTCTGTCTCTATCTCTGTCTCTCTCTGTTTATCACTCTGTCGCTCTGTCTCTCTCTGTGTGTCTCTCTGTCTCTCTCTATCTCTCACTGTGTCTCTGTCTCTGTCTCTCTCTGTCTCTCTCTGTAATCTCTCTGTCTCTCTCAGTCTCTCTCACTCTGTCTTTGTCTCTCTCTGTCTCTATCTCTGTCTCTCTCTTTCTCTCTCTGTCTCTCATTGTCTCTCTCTGTCTCTCTCCATCTCCCTCTGTCTCTGTGTCTCTATCTCTGTCTCTCTCTGTCTCTCTATGTCTCTCTCTGTCACTCTCTCTGTCTCTCTCTGTCTCTCTCTGTATCTCTGTCTCTCTCTGTCTCTCTCTCTATCTCTGTCTCTCTCTGTCTCTGTCTCTGTTTCTCTCTGTCTCTCTCTGTTTATCACTCTGTCGCTCTGTCTCCCTCTGTGTTTCTCTCTGTCTCTCTATATCTCTCACTGTGTCTCTCTCTGTCTTTCCCTCTATCTCTCTGTCTCTCTGTCTCTATCTCTTTCTCTCTCTGTCTCTCTCTGTCTCTCTCAGTCTCTCTCACTCTGTCTCTGTCTCTCTTTGTCTCTTTCTCTGTCTCTCTCTGTCTCCTTCTGTCTCTCTCTGTATCTATCTCTGTCTCTCCTCTCTCTCTCTTTGTCTCTGTCTCTCTCTATCTCTATCTCTGTCTCTCTGTCTCTCTCTGTCTCTCACTGACTCTCTCTGTCTCTCTCCATCTCTCTTTGTCTCTATCTATGACTCTCTCTGTTTATCTCTTTGTCTCTCTCTGTCTCTCTCTCTGTCTCTCTATGTCTCTATCTCTTTCTCTCTGTCTCTCTCCCTGTCTCTCTCTGTCTCTCTCTGTCTCTGTCTCTCTCTGTCTCTCTCTGTCTCTCTCTGTCTACCTCAGTCTCACAGTCTCTCTCACTCTTTCTCTGTTTCTCTCTGTCTCTCTCTTTGTCTATGTCGTTCTCTGTCTCCCTCTGTCTCTCTCTGTCTCTATCTCTGTGTCACTCTGTTTATCACTCTGTCGCCCTGTCTAACTCTGTGTCTCTCTCTGTCTATCTCTATCTCTCACTGTGTCTCTCTCTGTATCTCTCTGTCTCTCTCTGTCTCTCTGTCTCTATCTCTGTCTCTATCTGTATCTTTGTCTCTGTCTGTATCTCTCTGTCTCTCTCTGTCTCTCTGTCTCACCCTCTGTCTCTCTCAGTCTCTCTCACTCTGTCTTTGTCTCTCTCGGTCTCTATATCTGTCTCTCTGTCTCTATCTCTGTCTCTCTCTGTTTATCACTCTGTCGCTCTGTCTCTCTCTGTGTCTCTCTCTGTCTCTCTCTATCTCTCACTGTGTCTCTGTCTCTGTCTCTCTCTGTCTCTCTCTGTCTCTCTGTCTCACCCTCTGTCTCTCTCAGTCTCTCTCACTCTGTCTTTGACTCTCTCTGTCTCTATCTCCGTCTCTCTGTCTCTATCTCTGTCTCTCTCTGTTTATCACTCTGTCCCTCTGTCACTCTCTGTGTCTCTCTCTGTCTCTCTCTGTATCTCTCTGTCTCTCTCTGTATCTCTCTATCTCTGTCTCTGTCTCTCTCTGTCTCTATCTCTGTCTCTCTCTGACACTCTCTGTCTCTCTCTGTGTCTCTCTCTGACTCTCAGTCTCTCTCAGTCTGTCTCTGTCTCTCTCTGTCTCTCTCTTTGTCTCTGTCTCTCTCTGTCTCTATCTCTGTCTCTCTGTCTCACCCTCTGTCTCTCTCTGTCTCTATCTGTCTCAATCTGTCTCTCTCTGTCACTCTTTCTGTCTATCTCGGTTTTTCTCTCTGTCTCTCTCTGTCTCTATCTCTGTCTCTCTCTGTTTATCACTCTGTCGCTCTGTCTCTCTCTGTGTCTCTCTCTGTCTCTCTCTGTATCATTCTGTCTCCCTTTGTCTCTCTGTCTCTATCTCTGTCTCTCTCTGTCTCTCTCTGTCTCTCTCTCTGTCTCTCTCAGTCTCTCTCTGTCTCTCTTTCTATCTCTGTCTCTCTCTGTCTCTGTCTCTCTCTGTCTCTCTCTGTCTCTCTCTGTCTCTCTCTGTCTCTCTCTGTCTCTCTCAGTCTCTCTCACTCTGTCTCTGTCTCTCTCTGTCTCTTTCTCTGTTTCTCTCTGTCTCCTTCTGTCTTTCTCTGTATCTATCTCTGTCTCTCCTGTCTCTCTCTTTGTCTCTGTCTCTCTCTATCTCTATCTCTGTCTCTCTGTCTCTCTCTGTCTCTCACTGACACTCTCTTCTCTCTCCGTCTCTCTCTGTCTCTATCTATGACTCTCTCTGTTTATCTCTTTGTCTCTCTCTGTCTCACTCTCTGTCTCTCTATGTCTCTATCTCTTTCTCTCTGTCTCTCTCCCTGTCTCTCTCTGTCTCTCTCTGTCTCTGTCTCTCTCTGTCTCTCTCTCTCTCTCTGTCTCTCTCAGTCTCACAGTCTCTCTCACTCTGTCTCTGTCTCTCTCTGTCTCTCTCTTTGTCTCTGTCTCTCTCTGTCTCTATCTCTGTGTCACTCTGTTTATCACTCTGTCGCCCTGTCTAACTCTGTGTCTCTCTCTGTCTATCTCTATCTCTCACTGTGTCTCTCTCTGTATCTCTCTGTCTCTCTCTGTCTCTCTGTCTCTATCTCTGTCTCTATCTGTATCTTTGTCTCTGTCTGTATCTCTCTGTCTCTCTCTGTCTCTCTGTCTCACCCTCTGTCTCTCTCAGTCTCTCTCACTCTGTCTTTGTCTCTCTCGGTCTCTATATCTGTCTCTCTGTCTCTATCTCTGTCTCTCTCTGTTTATCACTCTGTCGCTCTGTCTCTCTCTGTGTCTCTCTCTGTCTCTCTCTATCTCTCACTGTGTCTCTGTCTCTGTCTCTCTCTGTCTCTCTCTGTCTCTCTCTGTCTCTCTGTCTCACCCTCTGTCTCTCTCAGTCTCTCTCACTCTGTCTTTGACTCTCTCTGTCTCTATCTCCGTCTCTCTGTCTCTATCTCTGTCTCTCTCTGTTTATCACTCTGTCCCTCTGTCACTCTCTGTGTCTCTCTCTGTCTCTCTCTGTATCTCTCTGTCTCTCTCTGTATCTCTCTATCTCTGTCTCTGTCTCTCTCTGTCTCTATCTCTGTCTCTCTCTGACACTCTCTGTCTCTCTCTGTGTCTCTCTCTGACTCTCAGTCTCTCTCAGTCTGTCTCTGTCTCTCTCTGTCTCTCTCTTTGTCTCTGTCTCTCTCTGTCTCTATCTCTGTCTCTCTGTCTCACCCTCTGTCTCTCTCTGTCTCTATCTGTCTCAATCTGTCTCTCTCTGTCACTCTTTCTGTCTATCTCGGTTTTTCTCTCTGTCTCTCTCTGTCTCTATCTCTGTCTCTCTCTGTTTATCACTCTGTCGCTCTGTCTCTCTCTGTGTCTCTCTCTGTCTCTCTCTGTATCATTCTGTCTCCCTCTGTCTCTCTGTCTCTATCTCTGTCTCTCTCTGTCTCTCTCTGTCTCTCTCTCTGTCTCTCTCAGTCTCTCTCTGTCTCTCTTTCTATCTCTGTCTCTCTCTGTCTCTGTCTCTCTCTGTCTCTCTCTGTCTCTCTCTGTCTCTCTCTGTCTCTCTCTGTCTCTCTCAGTCTCTCTCACTCTGTCTCTGTCTCTCTCTGTCTCTTTCTCTGTTTCTCTCTGTCTCCTTCTGTCTTTCTCTGTATCTATCTCTGTCTCTCCTGTCTCTCTCTTTGTCTCTGTCTCTCTCTATCTCTATCTCTGTCTCTCTGTCTCTCTCTGTCTCTCACTGACACTCTCTTCTCTCTCCGTCTCTCTCTGTCTCTATCTATGACTCTCTCTGTTTATCTCTTTGTCTCTCTCTGTCTCACTCTCTGTCTCTCTATGTCTCTATCTCTTTCTCTCTGTCTCTCTCCCTGTCTCTCTCTGTCTCTCTCTGTCTCTGTCTCTCTCTGTCTCTCTCTCTCTCTCTGTCTCTCTCAGTCTCACAGTCTCTCTCACTCTGTCTCTGTCTCTCTCTGTCTCTCTCTTTGTCTCTGTCTCTCTCTGTCTCTATCTCTGTGTCACTCTGTTTATCACTCTGTCGCCCTGTCTCACTCTGTGTCTCTCTCTGTCTATCTCTATCTCTCACTGTGTCTCTCTCTGTCTCTCTCTGTCTCTCTCTGTCTCTCTCTGTCTCTCTGTCTCTATCTCTGTCTCTATCTGTATCTCTGTCTCTCTCTGTATCTCTCTGTCTCTCTCTGTCTCTCTATCTCACCCTCTGTCTCTCTCAGTCTCTCTCACTCTGTCTTTGTCTCTCTCTGTCTCTATCTCTGTCTCTCTGTCTCTATCTCTGTCTCTCTCTGTTTATCACTCTGTCGCTCTGTCACTCTCTGTGTCTCTCTCTGTCTCTCTCTGTATCTCTCTGTCTCTCTCTGTATCTCTCTATCTCTGTCTCTGTCTCTCTCTGTCTCTATCTCTGTCTCTCTCTGACTCTCTGTCTCTCTCTGTGTGTCTCTCTGTCTCTCAGTCTCTCTCACTCTGTCTCTGTCTCTCTCTGTCTCTCTCTTTGTCTCTGTCTCTCTCTGTCTCTATCTCTGTCTCTCTGTTTATCTCTTTGTCTCTCTCTGTCTCTCTCTGTGTCTCTCTATGTCTCTATCTCCTTCTCTCTGTCTCTCTCTGTGTCTCTCTCTGTCTCTCTCTTTGTCTTTCTCTGTCTCTATATCTGTCTCTATCAGTCTCTGTATTTCTCTGTGTCTCTCTGTGTCTCTCTCTGTCTATCTTTGTCTCTGTTTCTGTCTCTGTCTGTCTCAATCTTTGTCTCTGTTTCTCACGGTGTCTCTCTGTGTCTCTCTATGTGTCTCTCTGTGTCTCTGTCTCCCTATCTCTGTCTCTCACTGTCTCTCGCTGTTTCTCTCTGTCTCTCTCTGTGTCTCTCTCTGTCTTTCTCTGTCTACCTTTCTCTCTCTCTCTCTCTCTCTCTTTCTCTCTCTGTCTCTTATTGTCTCTCTCTCTCTCTCCGTCTCTCTCTGTCTCTATCTCTGTCTCTCTCTGTTTATCACTCTGTCGCTCTGTCTCTCTCTGTGTCTCTCTCTGTCTCTCTCTGTATCATTCTGTCTCCCTCTGTCTCTCTGTCTCTCTTTCTATCTCTGTCTCTCTCTGTCTCTGTCTCTCTCTGTCTCTCTCTGTCTCTCTCTGTCTCTCTCTCTGTCTCTCTCAGTCTCTCTCACTCTGTCTCTGTCTCTCTCTGTCTCTTTCTCTGTCTCTCTCTGTCTCCTTCTGTCTCTCTCTGTATCTATCTCTGTCTCTCCCTGTCTCTCTCTTTGTCTCTGTCTCTCTCTATCTCTATCTCTGTTATCTGTCTCTCTCTGTCTCTCACTGACTCTCTCTGTCTCTCTCCGTCTCTCTCTGTCTCTCTGTCTCTATCTCTGTCTCTATCTGTATCTCTGTCTCTCTCTGTATCTCTCTGTCTCTCTCTGTCTCTATCTGTCTCAATCTGTCTCTCTCTGTCACTCTTTCTGTCTATCTCGGTCTCTCTCTCTGTCTCTCTCTGTCTCTATCTCTGTCTCTCTCTGTTTATCACTCTGTCGCTCTGTCTCTCTCTGTGTCTCTCTCTGTCTCTCTCTGTATCATTCTGTCTCCCTCTGTCTCTCTGTCTCTATCTCTGTCTCTATCTGTATCTTTGTCTCTGTCTGTATCTCTCTGTCTCTCTCTGTCTCTCTGTCTCACCCTCTGTCTCTCTCAGTCTCTCTCACTCTGTCTTTGTCTCTCTCGGTCTCTATATCTGTCTCTCTGTCTCTATCTCTGTCTCTCTCTGTTTATCACTCTGTCGCTCTGTCTCTCTCTGTGTCTCTCTCTGTCTCTCTCTATCTCTCACTGTGTCTCTGTCTCTGTCTCTCTCTGTCTCTCTCTGTCTCTCTCTGTCTCTCTGTCTCACCCTCTGTCTCTCTCAGTCTCTCTCACTCTGTCTTTGACTCTCTCTGTCTCTATCTCCGTCTCTCTGTCTCTATCTCTGTCTCTCTCTGTTTATCACTCTGTCCCTCTGTCACTCTCTGTGTCTCTCTCTGTCTCTCTCTGTATCTCTCTGTCTCTCTCTGTATCTCTCTATCTCTGTCTCTGTCTCTCTCTGTCTCTATCTCTGTTTCTCTCTGACACTCTCTGTCTCTCTTTGTGTCTCTCTCTGACTCTCAGTCTCTCTCAGTCTGTCTCTGTCTCTCTCTGTCTCTCTCTTTGTCTCTGTCTCTCTCTGTCTCTATCTCTGTCTCTCTGTCTCACCCTCTGTCTCTCTCTGTCTCTATCTGTCTCAATCTGTCTCTCTCTGTCACTCTTTCTGTCTATCTCGGTTTTTCTCTCTGTCTCTCTCTGTCTCTATCTCTGTCTCTCTCTGTTTATCACTCTGTCGCTCTGTCTCTCTCTGTGTCTCTCTCTGTCTCTCTCTGTATCATTCTGTCTCCCTCTGTCTCTCTGTCTCTATCTCTGTCTCTCTCTGTCTCTCTCTGTCTCTCTCTCTGTCTCTCTCAGTCTCTCTCTGTCTCTCTTTCTATCTCTGTCTCTCTCTGTCTCTGTCTCTCTCTGTCTCTCTCTGTCTCTCTCTGTCTCTCTCTGTCTCTCTCTGTCTCTCTCAGTCTCTCTCACTCTGTCTCTGTCTCTCTCTGTCTCTTTCTCTGTTTCTCTCTGTCTCCTTCTGTCTTTCTCTGTATCTATCTCTGTCTCTCCTGTCTCTCTCTTTGTCTCTGTCTCTCTCTATCTCTATCTCTGTCTCTCTGTCTCTCTCTGTCTCTCACTGACACTCTCTTCTCTCTCCGTCTCTCTCTGTCTCTATCTATGACTCTCTCTGTTTATCTCTTTGTCTCTCTCTGTCTCACTCTCTGTCTCTCTATGTCTCTATCTCTTTCTCTCTGTCTCTCTCCCTGTCTCTCTCTGTCTCTCTCTGTCTCTGTCTCTCTCTGTCTCTCTCTCTCTCTCTGTCTCTCTCAGTCTCACAGTCTCTCTCACTCTGTCTCTGTCTCTCTCTGTCTCTCTCTTTGTCTCTGTCTCTCTCTGTCTCTATCTCTGTGTCACTCTGTTTATCACTCTGTCGCCCTGTCTCACTCTGTGTCTCTCTCTGTCTATCTCTATCTCTCACTGTGTCTCTCTCTGTCTCTCTCTGTCTCTCTCTGTCTCTCTCTGTCTCTCTGTCTCTATCTCTGTCTCTATCTGTATCTCTGTCTCTCTCTGTATCTCTCTGTCTCTCTCTGTCTCTCTATCTCACCCTCTGTCTCTCTCAGTCTCTCTCACTCTGTCTTTGTCTCTCTCTGTCTCTATCTCTGTCTCTCTGTCTCTATCTCTGTCTCTCTCTGTTTATCACTCTGTCGCTCTGTCACTCTCTGTGTCTCTCTCTGTCTCTCTCTGTATCTCTCTGTCTCTCTCTGTATCTCTCTATCTCTGTCTCTGTCTCTCTCTGTCTCTATCTCTGTCTCTCTCTGACTCTCTGTCTCTCTCTGTGTGTCTCTCTGTCTCTCAGTCTCTCTCACTCTGTCTCTGTCTCTCTCTGTCTCTCTCTTTGTCTCTGTCTCTCTCTGTCTCTATCTCTGTCTCTCTGTTTATCTCTTTGTCTCTCTCTGTCTCTCTCTGTGTCTCTCTATGTCTCTATCTCCTTCTCTCTGTCTCTCTCTGTGTCTCTCTCTGTCTCTCTCTTTGTCTTTCTCTGTCTCTATATCTGTCTCTATCAGTCTCTCTCTGTCTCTCTCTGTATTTCTCTGTGTCTCTCTGTGTCTCTCTCTGTCTATCTTTGTCTCTGTTTCTGTCTCTGTCTGTCTCAATCTTTGTCTCTGTTTCTCACGGTGTCTCTCTGTGTCTCTCTATGTGTCTCTCTGTGTCTCTGTCTCCCTATCTCTGTCTCTCACTGTCTCTCGCTGTTTCTCTCTGTCTCTCTCTGTGTCTCTCTCTGTCTTTCTCTGTCTACCTTTCTCTCTCTCTCTCTCTCTCTTTCTCTCTCTGTCTCTTATTGTCTCTCTCTCTCTCTCCGTCTCTCTCTGTCTCTATCTCTGTCTCTCTCTTTTTATCACTCTGTCGCTCTGTCTCTCTCTGTGTCTCTCTCTGTCTCTCTCTGTATCATTCTGTCTCCCTCTGTCTCTCTGTCTCTCTTTCTATCTCTGTCTCTCTCTGTCTCTGTCTCTCTCTGTCTCTCTCTGTCTCTCTCTGTCTCTCTCTCTGTCTCTCTCAGTCTCTCTCACTCTGTCTCTGTCTCTCTCTGTCTCTTTCTCTGTCTCTCTCTGTCTCCTTCTGTCTCTCTCTGTATCTATCTCTGTCTCTCCCTGTCTCTCTCTTTGTCTCTGTCTCTCTCTATCTCTATCTCTGTTATCTGTCTCTCTCTGTCTCTCACTGACTCTCTCTGTCTCTCTCCGTCTCTCTCTGTCTCTCTGTCTCTATCTCTGTCTCTATCTGTATCTCTGTCTCTCTCTGTATCTCTCTGTCTCTCTCTGTCTCTATCTGTCTCAATCTGTCTCTCTCTGTCACTCTTTCTGTCTATCTCGGTCTCTCTCTCTGTCTCTCTCTGTCTCTATCTCTGTCTCTCTCTGTTTATCACTCTGTCGCTCTGTCTCTCTCTGTGTCTCTCTCTGTCTCTCTCTGTATCATTCTGTCTCCCTCTGTCTCTCTGTCTCTATCTCTGTCTCTCTCTGTCTCTGTCTCTCTCTCTGTCTCTCTCAGTCTTTCTCTGTCTCTCTTTCTATCTCTGTCTCTCTCTGTCTCTGTCTCTCTCTGTCTCTCTCTGTCTCTCTCTGTCTCTCTCTGTCTCTCTCTGTCTCTCTCAGTCTCTCTCACTCTGTCTCTGTCTCTCTCTCTCTCTTTCTCTGTTTCTCTCTGTCTCCTTCTGTCTTTCTCTGTATCTATCTCTGTCTCTCCTGTCTCTCTCTTTGTCTCTGTCTCTCTCTATCTCTATCTCTGTCTCTCTGTCTCTCTCTGTCTCTCACTGACACTCTCTTCTCTCTCCGTCTATCTCTGTCTCTATCTATGACTCTCTCTGTTTATCTCTTTGTCTCTCTCTGTCTCTCTCTCTGTCTCTCTATGTCTCTATCTCTTTCTCTCTGTCTCTCTCCCTGTCTCTCTCTGTCTCTCTCTGTCTCTGTCTCTCTCTGTCTCTCTCTCTCTCTCTCTGTCTCTCTCAGTCTCACAGTCTCTCTCACTCTGTCTCTGTCTCTCTCTGTCTCTCTCTTTGTCTCTGTCTTTCTCAGTCTCCCTCTGTCTCTCTCTGTCTCTATCTCTGTGTCACTCTGTTTATCACTCTGTCGCCCTGTCTCACTCTGTGTCTCTCTCTGTCTATCTCTATCTCTCACTGTGTCTCTCTCTGTCTCTCTCTGTCTCTCTCTGTCTCTCTGTCTCTATCTCTGTCTCTATCTGTATCTCTGTCTCTCTCTGTATCTCTCTGTCTCTCTCTGTCTCTCTATCTCACCCTCTGTCTCTCTCAGTCTCTCTCACTCTGTCTTTCTCTCTCTCTGTCTCTATCTCTGTCTCTCTGTCTCTATCTCTGTCTCTCTCTGTTTATCACTCTGTCGCTCTGTCACTCTCTGTGTCTCTCTCTGTCTCTCTCTGTATCTCTCTGTCTCTCTCTGTATCTCTCTATCTCTGTCTCTGTCTCTCTCTGTCTCTATCTCTGTCTCTCTCTGACTCTCTGTCTCTCTCTGTGTGTCTCTCTGTCTCTCAGTCTCTCTCACTCTATCTCTGTCTCTCTCTGTCTCTCTCTTTGTCTCTGTCTCTCTCTGTCTCTATCTCTGTCTCTCTGTTTATCTCTTTGTCTCTCTCTGTCTCTCTCTGTGTCTCTCTATGTCTCTATCTCCTTCTCTCTGTCTCTCTCTGTGTCTCTCTCTGTCTCTCTCTTTGTCTTTCTCTGTCTCTATATCTGTCTCTATCAGTCTCTCTCTGTCTCTCTCTGTGTCTCTCTGTGTCTCTCTCTGTCTATCTTTGTCTCTGTTTCTGTCTCTGTCTGTCTCAATCTTTGTCTCTGTTTCTCACGGTGTCTCTTTGTGTCTCTCTATGTGTCTCTCTGTGTCTCTGTCTCCCTATCTCTGTCTCTCACTGTCTCTCGCTGTTTCTCTCTGTCTCTCTCTGTGTCTCTCTCTGTCTTTCTCTGTCTACCTTTCTCTCTCTCTGTCTCTCTCTCTCTCTTTCTCTCTCTGTCTCTCATTGTCTCTCTCTCTCTGTCTCTCTCTGTCTCTATCTCTCTCTCTCTCTGTTTGTCACTCTGTCGCTCTGTCTCTCTCTGTGTCTCTCTCTGTCTCTCTCTGTATCATTCTGTCTCCCTCTGTCTCTCTGTCTCTCTTTCTATCTCTGTCTCTCTCTGTCTCTGTCTCTCTCTGTCTCTCTCTGTCTCTCTCTGTCTCTCTCTGTCTCTCTCTGTCTCTCTCTCTGTCTCTCTCAGTCTCTCTCACACTGTCTCTGTCTCTCTCTGTCTCTTTCTCTGTCTCTCTCTGTCTCCTTCAGTCTCTCTCTGTATCTATCTCTGTCTCTCCCTGTCTCTCTCTTTGTCTCTGTCTCTCTCTATCTCTATCTCTGTCTCTCTGTCTCTCTCTGTCTCTCACTGACTCTCTCTGTCTTTCTCCGTCTCTCTCTGTCTCTATCTATGACTCTCTCTGTTTATCTCTTTGTCTCTCTCTGTCTCTCTCTCTGTCTCTCTATGTCTCTATCTCTTTCTCTCTGTCCCTCTCCCTGTCTCTCTCTGTCTCTCTCTGTCTCTGTCTCTCTCTGTCTCTCTCTGTCTCTCTGTCTCTCTCAGTCTCACAGTCTCTCTCACTCTGTCTCTGTCTCTCTCTGTCTCTCTCTTTGTCTCTGTCTTTTTCTGTCTCCCTCTGTCTCTCTCTGTCTCTATCTCTGTGTCACTCTGTTTATCACTCTGTCGCCCTGTCTCACTCTGTGTCTCTCTCTGTCTATCTCTATCTCTCACTGTGTCTCTCTCTGTCTCTCTCTGTCTCTATCTCTGTCTCTATCTGTATCTCTGTCTCTCTCTGTATCTCTGTCTCTCTCTGTCTCTCTATCTCACCCTCTGTCTCTCTCAGTCTCTCTCACTCTGTCTTTGTCTCTCTCTGTCTCTATCTCTGTCTCTCTGTCTCTATCTCTGTCTCTCTCTATCACTCTGTCGCTCTGTCACTCTCTGTGTCTCTCTCTGTCTCTCTCTGTATCTCTCTGTCTCTCTCTGTATCTCTCTATCTCTGTCTCTGTCTTTCTCTGTCTCTATCTCTGTCTCTCTCTGACTCTCTGTCTCTCTCTGTGTGTCTCTCTGTCTCTCAGTCTCTCTCACTCTGTCTCTGTCTCTCTCTGTCTCTCTCTTTGTCTCTGTCTCTCTCTGTCTCTATCTCTGTCTCTCTGTTTATCTCTTTGTCTCTCTCTGTCTCTCTCTGTGTCTCTCTATGTCTCTATCTCCTTCTCTCTGTCTCTCTCTGTCTCTCTCTTTGTCTTTCTCTGTCTCTATATCTGTCTCTATCAGTCTCTCTCTGTCTTTCTCTGTGTCTCTCTGTGTCTCTCTCTGTCTATCTTTGTCTCTGTTTCTGTCTCTGTCTGTCTCAATCTTTGTCTCTGTTTCTCACGGTGTCTCTCTGTGTCTCTCTATGTGTCTCTCTGTGTCTCTGTCTCCCTATCTCTGTCTCTCACTGTCTCTCGCTGTTTCTTTCTGTCTCTCTCTGTGTCTCTCTCTGTCTTTCTCTGTCTACCTTTCTCTCTCTCTGTCTCTCTCTCTCTCTCTTTCTCTCTCTGTCTCTTATTGTCTCTCTCTCTCTCCGTCTCTCTCTATCTCTATCTCTGTCTCTCTCTGTTTATCACTCTGTCGCTCTGTCTCTCTCTGTGTCTCTCTCTGTCTCTCTCTGTATCATTCTGTCTCCCTCTGTCTCTCTGTCTCTCTTTCTATCTCTGTCTCTCTCTGTCTCTGTCTCTCTCTGTCTCTCTCTGTCTCTCTCTGTCTCTCTCAGTCTCTCTCACTCTGTCTCTGTCTCTCTCTCTCTCTTTCTCTGTTTCTCTCTGTCTCCTTCTGTCTTTCTCTGTATCTATCTCTGTCTCTCCTGTCTCTCTCTTTGTCTCTGTCTCTCTCTATCTCTATCTCTGTCTCTCTGTCTCTCTCTGTCTCTCACTGACACTCTCTTCTCTCTCCGTCTCTCTCTGTCTCTATCTATGACTCTCTCTGTTTATCTCTTTGTCTCTCTCTGTCTCTCTCTCTGTCTCTCTATGTCTCTATCTCTATCTCTCTGTCTCTCTCCCTGTCTCTCTCTGTCTCTCTCTGTCTCTGTCTCTCTCTGTCTCTCTCTGTCTCTGTCTCTCTCAGTCTCACAGTCTCTCTCACTCTGTCTCTGTCTCTCTCTGTCTCTCTCTTTGTCTCTGTCTTTCTCTGTCTCCCTCTGTCTCTCTCTGTCTCTATCTCTGTGTCAATCTGTTTATCACTCTGTCGCCCTGTCTCACTCTATGTCTCTCTCTGTCTATCTCTATCTCTCACTGTGTCTCTCTCTGTCTCTCTCTGTCTCTCTCTGTCTCTCTGTCTCTATCTCTGTCTCTATCTGTATCTCTGTCTCTCTCTGTATCTCTCTGTCTCTCTCTGTCTCTCTATCTCACCCTCTGTCTCTCTCAGTCTCTCTCACTCTGTCTTTGTCTCTCTCTGTCTCTATCTCTGTCTCTCTGTCTCTATCTCTGTCTCTCTCTGTTTATCACTCTGTCGCTCTGTCACCCTCTGTGTCTCTCTCTGTCTCTCTCTGTATCTCTCTGTCTCTCTCTGTATCTCTCTATCTCTGTCTCTGTCTCTCTCTGTCTCTATCTCTGTCTCTCTCTGACTCTCTGTCTCTCTCTGTGTGTCTCTCTGTCTCTCAGTCTCTCTCACTCTGTCTCTGTCTCTCTCTGTCTCTCTCTTTGTCTCTGTCTCTCTCTGTCTCTATCTCTGTCTCTCTGTTTATCTCTTTGTCTCTCTCTGTCTCTCTCTGTGTCTCTCTATGTCTCTATCTCCTTCTCTCTGTCTCTCTCTGTGTCTCTCTCTGTCTCTCTCTTTGTCTTTCTCTGTCTCTATATCTGTCTCTATCAGTCTCTCTCTGTCTCTCTCTGTGTCTCTCTGTGTCTCTCTCTGTCTATCTTTGTCTCTGTTTCTGTCTCTGTCTGTCTCAATCTTTGTCTCTGTTTCTCACGGTGTCTCTTTGTGTCTCTCTATGTGTCTCTCTGTGTCTCTGTCTCCCTATCTCTGTATCTCACTGTCTCTCGCTGTTTCTCTCTGTCTCTCTCTGTGTCTCTCTCTGTCTTTCTCTGTCTACCTTTCTCTCTCTCTGTCTCTCTCTCTCTCTTTCTCTCTCTGTCTCTCATTGTCTCTCTCTCTCTCTCCGTCTCTCTCTGTCTCTATCTCTGTCTCTCTCTGTTTATCACTCTGTCGCTCTGTCTCTCTCTGTGTCTCTCTCTGTCTCTCTCTGTATCATTCTGTCTCCCTCTGTCTCTCTGTCTCTCTTTCTATCTCTGTCTCTCTCTGTCTCTGTCTCTCTCTGTCTCTCTCTGTCTCTCTCTGTCTCTCTCTCTGTCTCTCTCAGTCTCTCTCACTCTGTCTCTGTCTCTCTCTGTCTCTTTCTCTGTCTCTCTCTGTCTCCTTCTGTCTCTCTCTGTATCTATCTCTGTCTCTCCCTGTCTCTCTCTTTGTCTCTGTCTCTCTCTATCTCTATCTCTGTTATCTGTCTCTCTCTGTCTCTCACTGACTCTCTCTGTCTCTCTCCGTCTCTCTCTGTCTCTCTGTCTCTATCTCTGTCTCTATCTGTATCTCTGTCTCTCTCTGTATCTCTCTGTCTCTCTCTGTCTCTATCTGTCTCAATCTGTCTCTCTCTGTCTCTCATTGTCTCTCTCTCTCTCTCCGTCTCTCTCTGTCTCTATCTCTGTCTCTCTCTGTTTATCACTCTGTCGCTCTGTCTCTCTCTGTGTCTCTCTCTGTCTCTCTCTGTATCATTCTGTCTCCCTCTGTCTCTCTGTCTCTATCTCTGTCTCTCTCTGTCTCTCTCTGTCTCTCTCTCTGTCTCTCTCAGTCTTTCTCTGTCTCTCTTTCTATCTCTGTCTCTCTCTGTCTCTGTCTCTCTCTGTCTCTCTCTGTCTCTCTCTGTCTCTCTCTGTCTCTCTCTGTCTCTCTCAGTCTCTCTCACTCTGTCTCTGTCTCTCTCTGTCTCTTTCTCTGTTTCTCTCTGTCTCCTTCTGTCTTTCTCTGTATCTATCTCTGTCTCTCCTGTCTCTCTCTTTGTCTCTGTCTCTCTCTATCTCTATCTCTGTCTCTCTGTCTCTCTCTGTCTCTCACTGACACTCTCTTCTCTCTCTGTCTCTCTCTGTCTCTATCTATGACTCTCTCTGTTTATCTCTTTGTCTCTCTCTGTCTCTCTCTCTGTCTCTCTATGTCTCTATCTCTTTCTCTCTGTCTCTCTCCCTGTCTCTCTCTGTCTCTCTCTGTCTCTGTCTCTCTCTGTCTCTCTCTCTCTCTCTGTCTCTCTCAGTCTCACAGTCTCTCTCACTCTGTCTCTGTCTCTCTCTGTCTCTCTCTTTGTCTCTGTCTTTCTCTGTCTCCCTCTGTCTCTCTCTGTCTCTATCTCTGTGTCACTCTGTTTATCACTCTGTCGCCCTGTCTCACTCTGTGTCTCTCTCTGTCTATCTCTATCTCTCACTGTGTCTCTCTCTGTCTCTCTCTGTCTCTCTCTGTCTCTCTGTCTCTATCTCTGTCTCTATCTGTATCTCTGTCTCTCTCTGTATCTCTCTGTCTCTCTCTGTCTCTCTATCTCACCCTCTGTCTCTCTCAGTCTCTCTCACTCTGTCTTTGTCTCTCTCTGTCTCTATCTCTGTCTCTCTGTCTCTATCTCTGTCTCTCTCTGTTTATCACTCTGTCGCTCTGTCACTCTCTGTGTCTCTCTCTGTCTCTCTCTGTATCTCTCTGTCTCTCTCTGTATCTCTCTATCTCTGTCTCTGTCTCTCTCTGTCTCTATCTCTGTCTCTCTCTGACTCTCTGTCTCTCTCTGTGTGTCTCTCTGTCTCTCAGTCTCTCTCACTCTGTCTCTGTCTCTCTCTGTCTCTCTCTTTGTCTCTGTCTCTCTCTGTCTCTATCTCTGTCTCTCTGTTTATCTCTTTGTCTCTCTCTGTCTCTCTCTGTGTCTCTCTATGTCTCTATCTCCTTCTCTCTGTCTCTCTCTGTGTCTCTCTCTGTCTCTCTCTTTGTCTTTCTCTGTCTCTATATCTGTCTCTATCAGTCTCTCTCTGTCTCTCTCTGTGTCTCTCTGTGTCTCTCTCTGTCTATCTTTGTCTCTGTTTCTGTCTCTGTCTGTCTCAATCTTTGTCTCTGTTTCTCACGGTGTCTCTCTGTGTCTCTCTATGTGTCTCTCTGTGTCTCTGTCTCCCTATCTCTGTCTCTCACTGTCTCTCGCTGTTTCTCTCTGTCTCTCTCTGTGTCTCTCTCTGTCTTTCTCTGTCTACCTTTCTCTCTCTCTGTCTCTCTCTCTCTCTCTTTCTCTCTCTGTCTCTCATTGTCTCTCTCTCTCTCTCCG
The DNA here is from genome assembly GCF_978045245.1 of Mus caroli. NCBI lineage: Eukaryota > Metazoa > Chordata > Mammalia > Rodentia > Muridae > Mus > Mus caroli. The sequence continues at coordinate 7,138,887 of NW_028227276.1, forward strand.
TCTCTCTCTGTCTTTATCTCTGTCTCTCTCTGTTTATCACTCTGTCGCTCTGTCTCTCTCTGTGTCTCTCTCTGTCTCTCTCTGTATCATTCTGTCTCCCTCTGTCTCTCTGTCTCTCTTTCTATCTCTGTCTCTCTCTGTCTCTGTCTCTCTCTGTCTCTCTCTGTCTCTCTCTGTCTCTCTCTGTCTCTCTCTGTCTCTCTCTCAGTCTCTCTCACTCTGTCTCTGTCTCTCTCTGTCTCTTTCTCTGTCTCTCTCTGTCTCCTTCAGTCTCTCTCTGTATCTATCTCTGTCTCTCCCTGTCTCTCTCTTTGTCTCTGTCTCTCTCTATCTCTATCTCTGTCTCTCTGTCTCTCTCTGTCTCTCACTGACTCTCTCTGTCTCTCTCCGTCTCTCTCTGTCTCTATCTATGACTCTCTCTGTTTATCTCTTTGTCTCTCTCTGTCTCTCTCTCTGTCTCTCTATGTCTCTATCTCTTTCTCTCTGTCCCTCTCCCTGTCTCTCTCTGTCTCTCTCTGTCTCTGTCTCTCTCTGTCTCTCTCTGTCTCTCTGTCTCTCTCAGTCTCACAGTCTCTCTCACTCTGTCTCTGTCTCTCTCTGTCTCTCTCTTTGTCTCTGTCTTTTTCTGTCTCCCTCTGTCTCTCTCTGTCTCTATCTCTGTGTCACTCTGTTTATCACTCTGTCGCCCTGTCTCACTCTGTGTCTCTCTCTGTCTATCTCTATCTCTCACTGTGTCTCTCTCTGTCTCTCTCTGTCTCTCTCTGTCTCTCTGTCTCTATCTCTGTCTCTATCTGTATCTCTGTCTCTCTCTGTATCTCTCTGTCTCTCTCTGTCTCTCTATCTCACCCTCTGTCTCTCTCAGTCTCGCTCACTCTGTCTTTGTCTCTCTCTGTCTCTATCTCTGTCTCTCTGTCTCTATCTCTGTCTCTCTCTGTTTATCACTCTGTCGCTCTGTCACTCTCTGTGTCTCTCTCTGTCTCTCTCTGTATCATTCTGTCTCTCTCTGTATCTCTCTATCTCTGTCTCTGTCTCTCTCTGTCTCTATCTCTGTCTCTCTCTGACTCTCTGTCTCTCTCTGTGTGTCTCTCTGTCTCTCAGTCTCTCTCACTCTGTCTCTGTCTCTCTCTGTCTCTCTCTTTGTCTCTGTCTCTCTCTGTCTCTATCTCTGTCTCTCTGTTTATCTCTTTGTCTCTCTCTGTCTCTCTCTGTGTCTCTCTATGTCTCTATCTCCTTCTCTCTGTCTCTCTCTGTCTCTCTCTTTGTCTTTCTCTGTCTCTATATCTGTCTCTATCAGTCTCTCTCTGTCTTTCTCTGTGTCTCTCTGTGTCTCTCTCTGTCTATCTTTGTCTCTGTTTCTGTCTCTGTCTGTCTCAATCTTTGTCTCTGTTTCTCACGGTGTCTCTCTGTGTCTCTCTATGTGTCTCTCTGTGTCTCTGTCTCCCTATCTCTGTCTCTCACTGTCTCTCGCTGTTTCTCTCTGTCTCTCTCTGTGTCTCTCTCTGTCTTTCTCTGTCTACCTTTCTCTCTCTCTGTCTCTCTCTCTCTCTCTTTCTCTCTCTGTCTCTTATTGTCTCTCTCTCTCTCTCCGTCTCTCTCTGTCTCTATCTCTGTCTCTCTCTGTTTATCACTCTGTCGCTCTGTCTCTCTCTGTGTCTCTCTCTGTCTATCTCTGTATCATTCTGTCTCCCTCTGTCTCTCTGTCTCTCTTTCTATCTCTGTCTCTCTCTGTCTCTGTCTCTCTCTGTCTCTCTCTGTCTCTCTCTGTCTCTCTCAGTCTCTCTCACTCTGTCTCTGTCTCTCTCTCTCTCTTTCTCTGTTTCTCTCTGTCTCCTTCTGTCTTTCTCTGTATCTATCTCTGTCTCTCCTGTCTCTCTCTTTGTCTCTGTCTCTCTCTATCTCTATCTCTGTCTCTCTGTCTCTCTCTGTCTCTCACTGACACTCTCTTCTCTCTCCGTCTCTCTCTGTCTCTATCTATGACTCTCTCTGTTTATCTCTTTGTCTCTCTCTGTCTCTCTCTCTGTCTCTCTATGTCTCTATCTCTATCTCTCTGTCTCTCTCCCTGTCTCTCTCTGTCTCTCTCTGTCTCTGTCTCTCTCTGTCTCTCTCTGTCTCTGTCTCTCTCAGTCTCACAGTCTCTCTCACTCTGTCTCTGTCTCTCTCTGTCTCTCTCTTTGTCTCTGTCTTTCTCTGTCTCCCTCTGTCTCTCTCTGTCTCTATCTCTGTGTCAATCTGTTTATCACTCTGTCGCCCTGTCTCACTCTATGTCTCTCTCTGTCTATCTCTATCTCTCACTGTGTCTCTCTCTGTCTCTCTCTGTCTCTCTCTGTCTCTCTGTCTCTATCTCTGTCTCTATCTGTATCTCTGTCTCTCTCTGTATCTCTCTGTCTCTCTCTGTCTCTCTATCTCACCCTCTGTCTCTCTCAGTCTCTCTCACTCTGTCTTTGTCTCTCTCTGTCTCTATCTCTGTCTCTCTGTCTCTATCTCTGTCTCTCTCTGTTTATCACTCTGTCGCTCTGTCACCCTCTGTGTCTCTCTCTGTCTCTCTCTGTATCTCTCTGTCTCTCTCTGTATCTCTCTATCTCTGTCTCTGTCTCTCTCTGTCTCTATCTCTGTCTCTCTCTGACTCTCTGTCTCTCTCTGTGTGTCTCTCTGTCTCTCAGTCTCTCTCACTCTGTCTCTGTCTCTCTCTGTCTCTCTCTTTGTCTCTGTCTCTCTCTGTCTCTATCTCTGTCTCTCTGTTTATCTCTTTGTCTCTCTCTGTCTCTCTCTGTGTCTCTCTATGTCTCTATCTCCTTCTCTCTGTCTCTCTCTGTGTCTCTCTCTGTCTCTCTCTTTGTCTTTCTCTGTCTCTATATCTGTCTCTATCAGTCTCTCTCTGTCTCTCTCTGTGTCTCTCTGTGTCTCTCTCTGTCTATCTTTGTCTCTGTTTCTGTCTCTGTCTGTCTCAATCTTTGTCTCTGTTTCTCACGGTGTCTCTCTGTGTCTCTCTATGTGTCTCTCTGTGTCTCTGTCTCCCTATCTCTGTATCTCACTGTCTCTCGCTGTTTCTCTCTGTCTCTCTCTGTGTCTCTCTCTGTCTTTCTCTGTCTACCTTTCTCTCTCTCTGTCTCTCTCTCTCTCTTTCTCTCTCTGTCTCTCATTGTCTCTCTCTCTCTCTCCGTCTCTCTCTGTCTCTATCTCTGTCTCTCTCTGTTTATCACTCTGTCGCTCTGTCTCTCTCTGTGTCTCTCTCTGTCTCTCTCTGTATCATTCTGTCTCCCTCTGTCTCTCTGTCTCTCTTTCTATCTCTGTCTCTCTCTGTCTCTGTCTCTCTCTGTCTCTCTCTGTCTCTCTCTGTCTCTCTCTCTGTCTCTCTCAGTCTCTCTCACTCTGTCTCTGTCTCTCTCTGTCTCTTTCTCTGTCTCTCTCTGTCTCCTTCTGTCTCTCTCTGTATCTATCTCTGTCTCTCCCTGTCTCTCTCTTTGTCTCTGTCTCTCTCTATCTCTATCTCTGTTATCTGTCTCTCTCTGTCTCTCACTGACTCTCTCTGTCTCTCTCCGTCTCTCTCTGTCTCTCTGTCTCTATCTCTGTCTCTATCTGTATCTCTGTCTCTCTCTGTATCTCTCTGTCTCTCTCTGTCTCTATCTGTCTCAATCTGTCTCTCTCTGTCTCTCATTGTCTCTCTCTCTCTCTCCGTCTCTCTCTGTCTCTATCTCTGTCTCTCTCTGTTTATCACTCTGTCGCTCTGTCTCTCTCTGTGTCTCTCTCTGTCTCTCTCTGTATCATTCTGTCTCCCTCTGTCTCTCTGTCTCTATCTCTGTCTCTCTCTGTCTCTCTCTGTCTCTCTCTCTGTCTCTCTCAGTCTTTCTCTGTCTCTCTTTCTATCTCTGTCTCTCTCTGTCTCTGTCTCTCTCTGTCTCTCTCTGTCTCTCTCTGTCTCTCTCTGTCTCTCTCTGTCTCTCTCAGTCTCTCTCACTCTGTCTCTGTCTCTCTCTGTCTCTTTCTCTGTTTCTCTCTGTCTCCTTCTGTCTTTCTCTGTATCTATCTCTGTCTCTCCTGTCTCTCTCTTTGTCTCTGTCTCTCTCTATCTCTATCTCTGTCTCTCTGTCTCTCTCTGTCTCTCACTGACACTCTCTTCTCTCTCTGTCTCTCTCTGTCTCTATCTATGACTCTCTCTGTTTATCTCTTTGTCTCTCTCTGTCTCTCTCTCTGTCTCTCTATGTCTCTATCTCTTTCTCTCTGTCTCTCTCCCTGTCTCTCTCTGTCTCTCTCTGTCTCTGTCTCTCTCTGTCTCTCTCTCTCTCTCTGTCTCTCTCAGTCTCACAGTCTCTCTCACTCTGTCTCTGTCTCTCTCTGTCTCTCTCTTTGTCTCTGTCTTTCTCTGTCTCCCTCTGTCTCTCTCTGTCTCTATCTCTGTGTCACTCTGTTTATCACTCTGTCGCCCTGTCTCACTCTGTGTCTCTCTCTGTCTATCTCTATCTCTCACTGTGTCTCTCTCTGTCTCTCTCTGTCTCTCTCTGTCTCTCTGTCTCTATCTCTGTCTCTATCTGTATCTCTGTCTCTCTCTGTATCTCTCTGTCTCTCTCTGTCTCTCTATCTCACCCTCTGTCTCTCTCAGTCTCTCTCACTCTGTCTTTGTCTCTCTCTGTCTCTATCTCTGTCTCTCTGTCTCTATCTCTGTCTCTCTCTGTTTATCACTCTGTCGCTCTGTCACTCTCTGTGTCTCTCTCTGTCTCTCTCTGTATCTCTCTGTCTCTCTCTGTATCTCTCTATCTCTGTCTCTGTCTCTCTCTGTCTCTATCTCTGTCTCTCTCTGACTCTCTGTCTCTCTCTGTGTGTCTCTCTGTCTCTCAGTCTCTCTCACTCTGTCTCTGTCTCTCTCTGTCTCTCTCTTTGTCTCTGTCTCTCTCTGTCTCTATCTCTGTCTCTCTGTTTATCTCTTTGTCTCTCTCTGTCTCTCTCTGTGTCTCTCTATGTCTCTATCTCCTTCTCTCTGTCTCTCTCTGTGTCTCTCTCTGTCTCTCTCTTTGTCTTTCTCTGTCTCTATATCTGTCTCTATCAGTCTCTCTCTGTCTCTCTCTGTGTCTCTCTGTGTCTCTCTCTGTCTATCTTTGTCTCTGTTTCTGTCTCTGTCTGTCTCAATCTTTGTCTCTGTTTCTCACGGTGTCTCTCTGTGTCTCTCTATGTGTCTCTCTGTGTCTCTGTCTCCCTATCTCTGTCTCTCACTGTCTCTCGCTGTTTCTCTCTGTCTCTCTCTGTGTCTCTCTCTGTCTTTCTCTGTCTACCTTTCTCTCTCTCTGTCTCTCTCTCTCTCTCTTTCTCTCTCTGTCTCTCATTGTCTCTCTCTCTCTCTCCGTCTCTCTCTGTCTCTATCTCTGTCTCTCTCTGTTTATCACTCTGTCGCTCTGTCTCTCTCTGTGTCTCTCTCTGTCTCTCTCTGTATCATTCTGTCTCCCTCTGTCTCTCTGTCTCTCTTTCTATCTCTGTCTCTCTCTGTCTCTGTCTCTCTCTGTCTCTCTCTGTCTCTCTCTGTCTCTCTCTGTCTCTCTCTGTCTCTCTCTCAGTCTCTCTCACTCTGTCTCTGTCTCTCTCTGTCTCTTTCTCTGTCTCTCTCTGTCTCCTTCAGTCTCTCTCTGTATCTATCTCTGTCTCTCCCTGTCTCTCTCTTTGTCTCTGTCTCTCTCTATCTCTATCTCTGTCTCTCTGTCTCTCTCTGTCTCTCACTGACTCTCTCTGTCTCTCTCCGTCTCTCTCTGTCTCTATCTATGAATCTCTCTGTTTATCTCTTTGTCTCTCTCTGTCTCTCTCTCTGTCTCTCTATGTCTCTATCTCTTTCTCTCTGTCCCTCTCCCTGTCTCTCTCTGTCTCTCTCTGTCTCTGTCTCTCTCTGTCTCTCTCTGTCTCTCTGTCTCTCTCAGTCTCACAGTCTCTCTCACTCTGTCTCTGTCTCTCTCTGTCTCTCTCTTTGTCTCTGTCTTTTTCTGTCTCCCTCTGTCTCTCTCTGTCTCTATCTCTGTGTCACTCTGTTTATCACTCTGTCGCCCTGTCTCACTCTGTGTCTCTCTCTGTCTATCTCTATCTCTCACTGTGTCTCTCTCTGTCTCTCTCTGTCTCTCTCTGTCTCTCTGTCTCTATCTCTGTCTCTATCTGTATCTCTGTCTCTCTCTGTATCTCTCTGTCTCTCTCTGTCTCTCTATCTCACCCTCTGTCTCTCTCAGTCTCTCTCACTCTGTCTTTGTCTCTCTCTGTCTCTATCTCTGTCTCTCTGTCTCTATCTCTGTCTCTCTCTGTTTATCACTCTGTCGCTCTGTCACTCTCTGTGTCTCTCTCTGTCTCTCTCTGTATCATTCTGTCTCTCTCTGTATCTCTCTATCTCTGTCTCTGTCTCTCTCTGTCTCTATCTCTGTCTCTCTCTGACTCTCTGTCTCTCTCTGTGTGTCTCTCTGTCTCTCAGTCTCTCTCACTCTGTCTCTGTCTCTCTCTGTCTCTCTCTTTGTCTCTGTCTCTCTCTGTCTCTATCTCTGTCTCTCTGTTTATCTCTTTGTCTCTCTCTGTCTCTCTCTGTGTCTCTCTATGTCTCTATCTCCTTCTCTCTGTCTCTCTCTGTCTCTCTCTTTGTCTTTCTCTGTCTCTATATCTGTCTCTATCAGTCTCTCTCTGTCTCTCTCTGTGTCTCTCTGTGTCTCTCTCTGTCTATCTTTGTCTCTGTTTCTGTCTCTGTCTGTCTCAATCTTTGTCTCTGTTTCTCACGGTGTCTCTCTGTGTCTCTCTATGTGTCTCTCTGTGTCTCTGTCTCCCTATCTCTGTCTCTCACTGTCTCTCGCTGTTTCTCTCTGTCTCTCTCTGTGTCTCTCTCTGTCTTTCTCTGTCTACCTTTCTCTCTCTCTGTCTCTCTCTCTCTCTCTTTCTCTCTCTGTCTCTCATTGTCTCTCTCTCTCTCTCCGTCTCTCTCTGTCTCTATCTCTGTCTCTCTCTGTTTATCACTCTGTCGCTCTGTCTCTCTCTGTGTCTCTCTCTGTCTCTCTCTGTATCATTCTGTCTCCCTCTGTCTCTCTGTCTCTCTTTCTATCTCTGTCTCTCTCTGTCTCTGTCTCTCTCTGTCTCTCTCTGTCTCTCTCTGTCTCTCTCTCTGTCTCTCTCAGTCTCTCTCACTCTGTCTCTGTCTCTCTCTGTCTCTTTCTCTGTCTCTCTCTGTCTCCTTCTGTCTCTCTCTGTATCTATCTCTGTCTCTCCCTGTCTCTCTCTTTGTCTCTGTCTCTCTCTATCTCTATCTCTGTTATCTGTCTCTCTCTGTCTCTCACTGACTCTCTCTGTCTCTCTCCGTCTCTCTCTGTCTCTCTGTCTCTATCTCTGTCTCTATCTGTATCTCTGTCTCTCTCTCTGTATCTCTCTGTCTCTCTCTGTCTCTATCTGTCTCAATCTGTCTCTCTCTGTCACTCTTTCTGTCTATCTCGGTCTCTCTCTCTGTCTCTCTCTGTCTCTATCTCTGTCTCTCTCTGTTTATCACTCTGTCGCTCTGTCTCTCTCTGTGTCTCTCTCTGTCTCTCTCTGTATCATTCTGTCTCCCTCTGTCTCTCTGTCTCTATCTCTGTCTCTCTCTGTCTCTCTCTGTCTCTCTCTCTGTCTCTCTCAGTCTTTCTCTGTCTCTCTTTCTATCTCTGTCTCTCTCTGTCTCTGTCTCTCTCTGTCTCTCTCTGTCTCTCTCTGTCTCTCTCTGTCTCTCTCTGTCTCTCTCAGTCTCTCTCACTCTGTCTTTGTCTCTCTCTGTCTCTATCTCTGTCTCTCTGTCTCTATCTCTGTCTCTCTCTGTTTATCACTCTGTCGCTCTGTCCCCCTCTGTGTCTCTCTCTGTCTCTCTCTGTATCTCTCTGTCTCTCTCTGTATCTCTCTATCTCTGTCTCTGTCTCTCTCTGTCTCTATCTCTGTCTCTCTCTGACTCTCTGTCTCTCTCTGTGTGTCTCTCTGTCTCTCAGTCTCTCTCACTCTGTCTCTGTCTCTCTCTGTCTCTCTCTTTGTCTCTGTCTCTCTGTCTCTATCTCTGTCTCTCTGTTTATCTCTTTGTCTCTCGGTCTCTCTCTGTGTCTCTCTATGCCTCTATCTCCTTCTCTCTGTCTCTCTCTGTGTCTCTCTCTGTCTCTCTCTTTGTCTTTCTCTGTCTCTATATCTGTCTCTATCAGTCTCTCTCTGTCTCTCTCTGTGTCTCTCTGTGTCTCTCTCTGTCTATCTTTGTCTCTGTTTCTGTCTCTGTCTGTCTCAATCTTTGTCTCTGTTTCTCACGGTGTCTCTCTGTGTCTCTCTATGTGTCTCTCTGTGTCTCTGTCTCCCTATCTCTGTCTCTCACTGTCTCTCGCTGTTTCTCTCTGTCTCTCTCTGTGTCTCTCTCTGTCTTTCTCTGTCTACCTTTCTCTCTCTCTGTCTCTCTCTCTCTCTTTCTCTCTCTGTCTCTCATTGTCTCTCTCTCTCTCTCCGTCTCTCTCTGTCTCTATCTCTGTCTCTCTCTGTTTATCACTCTGTCGCTCTGTCTCTCTCTGTGTCTCTCTCTGTCTCTCTCTGTATCATTCTGTCTCCCTCTGTCTCTCTGTCTCTCTTTCTATCTCTGTCTCTCTCTGTCTCTGTCTCTCTCTGTCTCTCTCTGTCTCTCTCTGTCTCTCTCTCTGTCTCTCTCAGTCTCTCTCACTCTGTCTCTGTCTCTCTCTGTCTCTTTCTCTGTCTCTCTCTGTCTCCTTCTGTCTCTCTCTGTATCTATCTCTGTCTCTCCCTGTCTCTCTCTTTGTCTCTGTCTCTCTCTATCTCTATCTCTGTTATCTGTCTCTCTCTGTCTCTCACTGACTCTCTCTGTCTCTCTCCGTCTCTCTCTGTCTCTCTGTCTCTATCTCTGTCTCTATCTGTATCTCTGTCTCTCTCTGTATCTCTCTGTCTCTCTCTGTCTCTATCTGTCTCAATCTGTCTCTCTCTGTCACTCTTTCTGTCTATCTCGGTCTCTCTCTCTGTCTCTCTCTGTCTCTATCTCTGTCTCTCTCTGTTTATCACTCTGTCGCTCTGTCTCTCTCTGTGTCTCTCTCTGTCTCTCTCTGTATCATTCTGTCTCCCTCTGTCTCTCTGTCTCTATCTCTGTCTCTCTCTGTCTCTCTCTGTCTCTCTCTCTGTCTCTCTCAGTCTTTCTCTGTCTCTCTTTCTATCTCTGTCTCTCTCTGTCTCTGTCTCTCTCTGTCTCTCTCTGTCTCTCTCTGTCTCTCTCTGTCTCTCTCAGTCTCTCTCACTCTGTCTCTGTCTCTCTCTGTCTCTTTCTCTGTTTCTCTCTGTCTCCTTCTGTCTTTCTCTGTATCTATCTCTGTCTCTCCTCTCTCTCTCTTTGTCTCTGTCTCTCTCTATCTCTCTCTCTCTCTCTCTGTCTCTCTCAGTCTCACAGTCTCTCTCTCTCTCTCCGTCTCTCTCTGTCTCTATCTCTGTCTCTCTCTGTTTATCACTCTGTCGCTCTGTCTCTCTCTGTGTCTCTCTCTGTCTCTCTCTGTATCATTCTGTCTCCCTCTGTCTCTCTGTCTCTCTTTCTATCTCTGTCTCTCTCTGTCTCTGTCTCTCTCTGTCTCTCTCTGTCTCTCTCTGTCTCTCTCTGTCTCTCTCTGTCTCTCTCTCTGTCTCTCTCAGTCTCTCTCACTCTGTCTCTGTCTCTCTCTGTCTCTTTCTCTGTCTCTCTCTGTCTCCTTCAGTCTCTCTCTGTATCTATCTCTGTCTCTCCCTGTCTCTCTCTTTGTCTCTGTCTCTCTCTATCTCTATCTCTGTCTCTCTGTCTCTCTCTGTCTCTCACTGACTCTCTCTGTCTCTCTCCGTCTCTCTCTGTCTCTATCTATGACTCTCTCTGTTTATCTCTTTGTCTCTCTCTGTCTCTCTCTCTGTCTCTCTATGTCTCTATCTCTTTCTCTCTGTCCCTCTCCCTGTCTCTCTCTGTCTCTCTCTGTCTCTGTCTCTCTCTGTCTCTCTCTGTCTCTCTCTGTCTCTCTCAGTCTCACAGTCTCTCTCACTCTTTCTCTGTCTCTCACTGCCTCTCTCTTTGTCTCTGTCTTTCTCTGTCTCCCTCTGTCTCTCTCTGTCTCTATCTCTGTGTCACTCTGTTTATCACTCTGTCGCCCTGTCTCACTCTGTGTCTCTCTCTGTCTATCTCTATCTCTCACTGTGTCTCTCTCTGTATCTCTCTGTCTCTCTCTGTCTCTCTGTCTCTATCTCTGTCTCTATCTGTATCTTTGTCTCTGTCTGTATCTCTCTGTCTCTCTCTGTCTCTCTGTCTCACCCTCTGTCTCTCTCAGTCTCTCTCACTCTGTCTTTGTCTTTCTCTGTCTCTATCTCCGTCTCTCTGTCTCTATCTCTGTCTCTCTCTGTTTATCACTCTGTCGCTCTGTCTCTCTCTGTGTGTCTCTCTGTCTCTCTCTATCTCTCACTGTGTCTCTGTCTCTGTCTCTCTCTGTCTCTCTCTGTAATCTCTCTGTCTCTCTCAGTCTCTCTCACTCTGTCTTTGTCTCTCTCTGTCTCTATCTCTGTCTCTCTCTTTCTCTCTCTGTCTCTCTATGTCTCTATCTCTTTCTCTCTGTCTCTCTCCCTGTCTCTCTCTGTCTCTCTCTGTCTCAGTCTCTCTCTGTCTCTCTCTGTCTCTCTCTGTCTCTCTCTGTCTCTCTCTGTCTCTCTCAGTCTCTCTCACTCTGTCTCTGTCTCTCTCTGTCTCTTTCTCTGTTTCTCTCTGTCTCCTTCTGTCTTTCTCTGTATCTATCTCTGTCTCTCCTGTCTCTCTCTTTGTCTCTGTCTCTCTCTATCTCTATCTCTGTCTCTCTGTCTCTCTCTGTCTCTCACTGACACTCTCTTCTCTCTCCGTCTCTCTCTGTCTCTATCTATGACTCTCTCTGTTTATCTCTTTGTCTCTCTCTGTCTCTCTCTCTGTCTCTCTATGTCTCTATCTCTTTCTCTCTGTCTCTCTCCCTGTCTCTCTCTGTCTCTGTCTCTCTCTGTCTCTCTCTCTCTCTGTCTCTCTCAGTCTCACAGTCTCTCTCACTCTGTCTCTGTCTCTCTCTGTCTCTCTCTTTGTCTCTGTCTTTCTCTGTCTCCCTCTGTCTCTCTCTGTCTCTATCTCTGTGTCACTCTGTTTATCACTCTGTCGCCCTGTCTCACTCTATGTCTCTCTCTGTCTATCTCTATCTCTCACTGTGTCTCTCTCTGTCTCTCTCTATCTCTCTCTGTCTCTCTGTCTCTATCTCTGTCTCTATCTGTATCTCTGTCTCTCTCTGTATCTCTCTGTCTCTCTCTGTCTCTCTATCTCACCCTCTGTCTCTCTCAGTCTCTCTCACTCTGTCTTTGTCTCTCTCTGTCTCTATCTCTGTCTCTCTGTCTCTATCTCTGTCTCTCTCTGTTTATCACTCTGTCGCTCTGTCCCCCTCTGTGTCTCTCTCTGTCTCTCTCTGTATCTCTCTGTCTCTCTCTGTATCTCTCTATCTCTGTCTCTGTCTCTCTCTGTCTCTATCTCTGTCTCTCTCTGACTCTCTGTCTCTCTCTGTGTGTCTCTCTGTCTCTCAGTCTCTCTCACTCTGTCTCTGTCTCTCTCTGTCTCTCTCTTTGTCTCTGTCTCTCTGTCTCTATCTCTGTCTCTCTGTTTATCTCTTTGTCTCTCGGTCTCTCTCTGTGTCTCTCTATGCCTCTATCTCCTTCTCTCTGTCTCTCTCTGTGTCTCTCTCTGTCTCTCTCTTTGTCTTTCTCTGTCTCTATATCTGTCTCTATCAGTCTCTCTCTGTCTCTCTCTGTGTCTCTCTGTGTCTCTCTCTGTCTATCTTTGTCTCTGTTTCTGTCTCTGTCTGTCTCAATCTTTGTCTCTGTTTCTCACGGTGTCTCTCTGTGTCTCTCTATGTGTCTCTCTGTGTCTCTGTCTCCCTATCTCTGTCTCTCACTGTCTCTCGCTGTTTCTCTCTGTCTCTCTCTGTGTCTCTCTCTGTCTTTCTCTGTCTACCTTTCTCTCTCTCTGTCTCTCTCTCTCTCTCTTTCTCTCTCTGTCTCTCATTGTCTCTCTCTCTCTCTCCGTCTCTCTCTGTCTCTATCTCTGTCTCTCTCTGTTTATCACTCTGTCGCTCTGTCTCTCTCTGTGTCTCTCTCTGTCTCTCTCTGTATCATTCTGTCTCCCTCTGTCTCTCTGTCTCTCTTTCTATCTCTGTCTCTCTCTGTCTCTGTCTCTCTCTGTCTCTCTCTGTCTCTCTCTCTGTCTCTCTCAGTCTCTCTCACTCTGTCTCTGTCTCTCTCTGTCTCTTTCTCTGTCTCTCTCTGTCTCCTTCTGTCTCTCTCTGTATCTATCTCTGTCTCTCCCTGTCTCTCTCTTTGTCTCTGTCTCTCTCTATCTCTATCTCTGTTATCTGTCTCTCTCTGTCTCTCACTGACTCTCTCTGTCTCTCTCCGTCTCTCTCTGTCTCTCTGTCTCTATCTCTGTCTCTATCTGTATCTCTGTCTCTCTCTGTATCTCTCTGTCTCTCTCTGTCTCTATCTGTCTCAATCTGTCTCTCTCTGTCACTCTTTCTGTCTATCTCGGTCTCTCTCTCTGTCTCTCTCTGTCTCTATCTCTGTCTCTCTCTGTTTATCACTCTGTCGCTCTGTCTCTCTCTGTGTCTCTCTCTGTCTCTCTCTGTATCATTCTGTCTCCCTCTGTCTCTCTGTCTCTATCTCTGTCTCTCTCTGTCTCTCTCTGTCTCTCTCTCTGTCTCTCTCAGTCTTTCTCTGTCTCTCTTTCTATCTCTGTCTCTCTCTGTCTCTGTCTCTCTCTGTCTCTCTCTGTCTCTCTCTGTCTCTCTCTGTCTCTCTCAGTCTCTCTCACTCTGTCTCTGTCTCTCTCTGTCTCTTTCTCTGTTTCTCTCTGTCTCCTTCTGTCTTTCTCTGTATCTATCTCTGTCTCTCCTCTCTCTCTCTTTGTCTCTGTCTCTCTCTATCTCTCTCTCTCTCTCTCTGTCTCTCTCAGTCTCACAGTCTCTCTCTCTCTCTCCGTCTCTCTCTGTCTCTATCTCTGTCTCTCTCTGTTTATCACTCTGTCGCTCTGTCTCTCTCTGTGTCTCTCTCTGTCTCTCTCTGTATCATTCTGTCTCCCTCTGTCTCTCTGTCTCTCTTTCTATCTCTGTCTCTCTCTGTCTCTGTCTCTCTCTGTCTCTCTCTGTCTCTCTCTGTCTCTCTCTGTCTCTCTCTGTCTCTCTCTCTGTCTCTCTCAGTCTCTCTCACTCTGTCTCTGTCTCTTTCTGTCTCTTTCTCTGTCTCTCTCTGTCTCCTTCAGTCTCTCTCTGTATCTATCTCTGTCTCTCCCTGTCTCTCTCTTTGTCTCTGTCTCTCTCTATCTCTATCTCTGTCTCTCTGTCTCTCTCTGTCTCTCACTGACTCTCTCTGTCTCTCTCCGTCTCTCTCTGTCTCTATCTATGACTCTCTCTGTTTATCTCTTTGTCTCTCTCTGTCTCTCTCTCTGTCTCTCTATGTCTCTATCTCTTTCTCTCTGTCCCTCTCCCTGTCTCTCTCTGTCTCTCTCTGTCTCTGTCTCTCTCTGTCTCTCTCTGTCTCTCTCTGTCTCTCTCAGTCTCACAGTCTCTCTCACTCTTTCTCTGTCTCTCACTGCCTCTCTCTTTGTCTCTGTCTTTCTCTGTCTCCCTCTGTCTCTCTCTGTCTCTATCTCTGTGTCACTCTGTTTATCACTCTGTCGCCCTGTCTCACTCTGTGTCTCTCTCTGTCTATCTCTATCTCTCACTGTGTCTCTCTCTGTATCTCTCTGTCTCTCTCTGTCTCTCTGTCTCTATCTCTGTCTCTATCTGTATCTTTGTCTCTGTCTGTATCTCTCTGTCTCTCTCTGTCTCTCTGTCTCACCCTCTGTCTCTCTCAGTCTCTCTCACTCTGTCTTTGTCTTTCTCTGTCTCTATCTCCGTCTCTCTGTCTCTATCTCTGTCTCTCTCTGTTTATCACTCTGTCGCTCTGTCTCTCTCTGTGTGTCTCTCTGTCTCTCTCTATCTCTCACTGTGTCTCTGTCTCTGTCTCTCTCTGTCTCTCTCTGTAATCTCTCTGTCTCTCTCAGTCTCTCTCACTCTGTCTTTGTCTCTCTCTGTCTCTATCTCTGTCTCTCTCTTTCTCTCTCTGTCTCTCATTGTCTCTCTCTGTCTCTCTCCATCTTCCTCTGTCTCTCTGTCTCTATCTCTGTCTCTCTCTGTCTTTCTATGTCTCTCTCTGTCACTCTCTCTGTCTCTCTCTGTCTCTCTCTGTATCTCTGTCTCTTTCTGTCTCTCTCTCTATCTCTGTCTCTCTCTGTCTCTGTCTCTGTTTCTCTCTGTCTCTCTCTGTTTATCACTCTGTCGCTCTGTCTCCCTCTGTGTTTCTCTCTGTCTCTCTATATCTCTCACTGTGTCTCTCTCTGTCTTTCCCTCTATCTCTCTGTCTCTCTGTCTCTATCTCTTTCTCTCTCTGTCTCTCTCTGTCTCTCTCAGTCTCTCTCACTCTGTCTCTGTCTCTCTCTGTCTCTTTCTCTGTCTCTCTCTGTCTCCTTCTGTCTCTCTCTGTATCTATCTCTGTCTCTCCTCTCTCTCTCTTTGTCTCTGTCTCTCTCTATCTCTATCTCTGTCTCTCTGTCTCTCTCTGTCTCTCACTGACTCTCTCTGTCTCTCTCCATCTCTCTTTGTCTCTATCTATGACTCTCTCTGTTTATCTCTTTGTCTCTCTCTGTCTCTCTCTCTGTCTCTCTATGTCTCTATCTCTTTCTCTCTGTCTCTCTCCCTGTCTCTCTCTGTCTCTCTCTGTCTCTGTCTCTCTCTGTTTCTCTCTGTCTCTCTCTTTGTCTATGTCGTTCTCTGTCTCCCTCTGTCTCTCTCTGTCTCTATCTCTGTGTCACTCTGTTTATCACTCTGTCGCCCTGTCTAACTCTGTGTCTCTCTCTGTCTATCTCTATCTCTCACTGTGTCTCTCTCTGTATCTCTCTGTCTCTCTCTGTCTCTCTGTCTCTATCTCTGTCTCTATCTGTATCTTTGTCTCTGTCTGTATCTCTCTGTCTCTCTCTGTCTCTCTGTCTCACCCTCTGTCTCTCTCAGTCTCTCTCACTCTGTATTTGTCTCTCTCGGTCTCTATATCTGTCTCTCTGTCTCTATCTCTGTCTCTCTCTGTTTATCACTCTGTCGCTCTGTCTCTCTCTGTGTCTCTCTCTGTCTCTCTCTATCTCTCACTGTGTCTCTGTCTCTGTCTCTCTCTGTCTCTCTCTGTATCTCTCTGTCTCTCTCTGTCTCTCTGTCTCACCCTCTTTCTCTCTCAGTCTCTCTCACTCTGTCTTTGACTCTCTCTGTCTCTATCTCCGTCTCTCTGTCTCTATCTCTGTCTCTCTCTGTTTATCACTCTGTCGCTCTGTCACTCTCTGTGTCTCTCTCTGTCTCTCTCTGTATCTCTCTGTCTCTCTCTGTATCTCTCTATCTCTGTCTCTGTCTCTCTCTGTCTCTATCTCTGTCTCTCTCTGACTCTCTCTGTCTCTCTCTGTGTCTCTCTCTGACTCTCAGTCTCTCTCAGTCTGTCTCTGTCTCTCTCTGTCTCTCTCTTTGTCTCTGTCTCTCTCTGTCTCTATCTCTGTCTCTCTGTCTCACCCTCTGTCTCTCTGTCTCTATCTGTCTCTATCTGTCTCTCTCTGTCACTCTTTCTGTCTATCTCGGTCTCTCTCTCTGTCTCTCTCTGTCTCTATCTCTGTCTCTCTCTGTTTATCACTCTGTCGCTCTGTCTCTCTCTGTGTCTCTCTCTGTCTCTCTCTGTATCATTCTGTCTCCCTCTGTCTCTCTGTCTCTATCTCTGTCTCTCTCTGTCTCTCTCTGTCTCTCTCTCTGTCTCTCTCAGTCTCTCTCTGTCTCTCTTTCTATCTCTGTCTCTCTCTGTCTCAGTCTCTCTCTGTCTCTCTCTGTCTCTCTCTGTCTCTCTCTGTCTCTCTCTGTCTCTCTCAGTCTCTCTCACTCTGTCTCTGTCTCTCTCTGTCTCTTTCTCTGTTTCTCTCTGTCTCCTTCTGTCTTTCTCTGTATCTATCTCTGTCTCTCCTGTCTCTCTCTTTGTCTCTGTCTCTCTCTATCTCTATCTCTGTCTCTCTGTCTCTCTCTGTCTCTCACTGACACTCTCTTCTCTCTCCGTCTCTCTCTGTCTCTATCTATGACTCTCTCTGTTTATCTCTTTGTCTCTCTCTGTCTCTCTCTCTGTCTCTCTATGTCTCTATCTCTTTCTCTCTGTCTCTCTCCCTGTCTCTCTCTGTCTCTCTCTGTCTCTGTCTCTCTCTGTCTCTCTCTCTCTCTGTCTCTCTCAGTCTCACAGTCTCTCTAACTCTGTCTCTGTCTCTCTCTGTCTCTCTCTTTGTCTCTGTCTTTCTCTGTCTCCCTCTGTCTCTCTCTGTCTCTATCTCTGTGTCACTCTGTTTATCACTCTGTCGCCCTGTCTCACTCTGTGTCTCTCTCTGTCTCTCTCTGTCTCTCTCTGTCTCTCTGTCTCTATCTCTGTCTCTATCTGTATCTCTGTCTCTCTCTGTATCTCTCTGTCTCTCTCTGTCTCTCTATCTCACCCTCTGTCTCTCTCAGTCTCTCTCACTCTGTCTTTCTCTCTCTCTGTCTCTATCTCTGTCTCTCTGTCTCTATCTCTGTCTCTCTCTGTTTATCACTCTGTCGCTCTGTCACTCTCTGTGTCTCTCTCTGTCTCTCTCTGTCTCTCTCTGTATCTCTCTATCTCTGTCTCTGTCTCTCTCTGTCTCTATCTCTGTCTCTCTCTGACTCTCTGTCTCTCTCTGTGTGTCTCTCTGTCTCTCAGTCTCTCTCACTCTGTCTCTGTCTCTCTCTGTCTCTCTCTTTGTCTCTGTCTCTCTCTGTCTCTATCTCTGTCTCTCTGTTTATCTCTTTGTCTCTCTCTGTCTCTCTCTGTGTCTCTCTATGTCTCTATCTCCTTCTCTCTGTCTCTCTCTGTGTCTCTCTCTGTCTCTCTCTTTGTCTTTCTCTGTCTCTATATCTGTCTCTATCAGTATCTCTCTGTCTCTCTCTGTGTCTCTCTGTGTCTCTCTCTGTCTATCTTTGTCTCTGTTTCTGTCTCTGTCTGTCTCAATCTTTGTCTCTGTTTCTCACGGTGTCTCTCTGTGTCTCTCTATGTGTCTCTCTGTGTCTCTGTCTCCCTATCTCTGTCTCTCACTGTCTCTCGCTGTTTCTCTCTGTCTCTCTCTGTGTCTCTCTCTGTCTTTCTCTGTCTACCTTTCTCTCTCTCTGTCTCTCTCTCTCTCTCTTTCTCTCTCTGTCTCTCATTGTCTCTCTCTCTCTCTGTCTCTCTCTGTCTCTATCTCTGTCTCTCTCTGTTTATCACTCTGTCGCTCTGTCTCTCTCTGTGTCTCTCTCTGTCTCTCTCTGTATCATTCTGTCTCCCTCTGTCTCTCTGTCTCTCTTTCTATCTCTGTCTCTCTCTGTCTCTGTCTCTCTCTGTCTCTCTCTGTCTCTCTCTGTCTCTCTCTGTCTCTCTCTGTCTCTCTCTCTGTCTCTCTCAGTCTCTCTCACACTGTCTCTGTCTCTCTCTGTCTCTTTCTCTGTCTCTCTCTGTCTCCTTCAGTCTCTCTCTGTATCTATCTCTGTCTCTCCCTGTCTCTCTCTTTGTCTCTGTCTCTCTCTATCTCTATCTCTGTCTCTCTGTCTCTCTCTGTCTCTCACTGACTCTCTCTGTCTCTCTCCGTCTCTCTCTGTCTCTATCTATGACTCTCTCTGTTTATCTCTTTGTCTCTCTCTGTCTCTCTCTCTGTCTCTCTATGTCTCTATCTCTTTCTCTCTGTCCCTCTCCCTGTCTCTCTCTGTCTCTCTCTGTCTCTGTCTCTCTCTGTCTCTCTCTGTCTCTCTGTCTCTCTCAGTCTCACAGTCTCTCTCACTCTGTCTCTGTCTCTCTCTGTCTCTCTCTTTGTCTCTGTCTTTTTCTGTCTCCCTCTGTCTCTCTCTGTCTCTATCTCTGTGTCACTCTGTTTATCACTCTGTCGCCCTGTCTCACTCTGTGTCTCTCTCTGTCTATCTCTATCTCTCACTGTGTCTCTCTCTGTCTCTCTCTGTCTCTCTCTGTCTCTCTGTCTCTATCTCTGTCTCTATCTGTATCTCTGTCTCTCTCTGTATCTCTGTCTCTCTCTGTCTCTCTATCTCACCCTCTGTCTCTCTCAGTCTCTCTCACTCTGTCTTTGTCTCTCTCTGTCTCTATCTCTGTCTCTCTGTCTCTATCTCTGTCTCTCTCTATCACTCTGTCGCTCTGTCACTCTCTGTGTCTCTCTCTGTCTCTCTCTGTATCTCTCTGTCTCTCTCTGTATCTCTCTATCTCTGTCTCTGTCTCTCTCTGTCTCTATCTCTGTCTCTCTCTGACTCTCTGTCTCTCTCTGTGTGTCTCTCTGTCTCTCAGTCTCTCTCACTCTGTCTCTGTCTCTCTCTGTCTCTCTCTTTGTCTCTGTCTCTCTCTGTCTCTATCTCTGTCTCTCTGTTTATCTCTTTGTCTCTCTCTGTCTCTCTCTGTGTCTCTCTATGTCTCTATCTCCTTCTCTCTGTCTCTCTCTGTCTCTCTCTTTGTCTTTCTCTGTCTCTATATCTGTCTCTATCAGTCTCTCTCTGTCTTTCTCTGTGTCTCTCTGTGTCTCTCTCTGTCTATCTTTGTCTCTGTTTCTGTCTCTGTCTGTCTCAATCTTTGTCTCTGTTTCTCACGGTGTCTCTCTGTGTCTCTCTATGTGTCTCTCTGTGTCTCTGTCTCCCTATCTCTGTCTCTCACTGTCTCTCGCTGTTTCTCTCTGTCTCTCTCTGTGTCTCTCTCTGTCTTTCTCTGTCTACCTTTCTCTCTCTCTGTCTCTCTCTCTCTCTCTTTCTCTCTCTGTCTCTTATTGTCTCTCTCTCTCTCTCCGTCTCTCTCTGTCTCTATCTCTGTCTCTCTCTGTTTATCACTCTGTCGCTCTGTCTCTCTCTGTGTCTCTCTCTGTCTCTCTCTGTATCATTCTGTCTCCCTCTGTCTCTCTGTCTCTCTTTCTATCTCTGTCTCTCTCTGTCTCTGTCTCTCTCTGTCTCTCTCTGTCTCTCTCTGTCTCTCTCTCTGTCTCTCTCAGTTTCTCTCACTCTGTCTCTGACTCTCTCTGTCTCTTTCTCTGTCTCTCTCTGTCTCCTTCTGTCTCTCTCTGTATCTATCTCTGTCTCTCCCTGTCTCTCTCTTTGTCTCTGTCTCTCTCTATCTCTATCTCTGTTATCTGTCTCTCTCTGTCTCTCACTGACTCTCTCTGTCTCTCTCCGTCTCTCTCTGTCTCTCTGTCTCTATCTCTGTCTCTATCTGTATCTCTGTCTCTCTCTCTGTATCTCTCTGTCTCTCTCTGTCTCTATCTGTCCTAATCTGTCTCTCTCTGTCACTCTTTCTGTCTATCTCGGTCTCTCTCTCTGTCTTTCTCTGTCTCTATCTCTGTCTCTCTCTGTTTATCACTCTGTCGCTCTGTCTCTCTCTGTGTCTCTCTCTGTCTCTCTGTGTATCATTCTGTCTCCCTCTGTCTCTCTGTCTCTATCTCTGTCTCTCTCTGTCTCTCTCTGTCTCTCTCTCTGTCTCTCTCAGTCTTTCTCTGTCTCTCTTTCTATCTCTGTCTCTCTCTGTCTCTGTCTCTCTCTGTCTCTCTCTGTCTCTCTCTGTCTCTCTCTGTCTCTCTCAGTCTCTCTCACTCTGTCTCTGTCTCTCTCTGTCTCTTTCTCTGTTTCTCTCTGTCTCCTTCTGTCTTTCTCTGTATCTATCTCTGTCTCTCCTGTCTCTCTCTTTGTCTCTGTCTCTCTCTATCTCTATCTCTGTCTCTCTGTCTCTCTCTGTCTCTCACTGACACTCTCTTCTCTCTCCGTCTCTCTCTGTCTCTATCTATGACTCTCTCTGTTTATCTCTTTGTCTCTCTCTGTCTCTCTCTCTCTGTCTCTCTATGTCTCTATCTCTTTCTCTCTGTCTCTCTCCCTGTCTCTCTCTGTCTCTCTCTGTCTCTGTCTCTCTCTGTCTCTCTCTCTCTCTCTGTCTCTCTCAGTCTCACAGTCTCTCTCACTCTGTCTCTGTCTCTCTCTGTCTCTCTCTTTGTCTCTGTCTTTCTCTGTCTCCCTCTGTCTCTCTCTGTCTCTATCTCTGTGTCACTCTGTTTATCACTCTGTCGCCCTGTCTCACTCTATGTCTCTCTCTGTCTATCTCTATCTCTCACTGTGTCTCTCTCTGTCTCTCTCTGTCTCTCTCTGTCTCTCTGTCTCTATCTCTGTCTCTATCTGTATCTCTGTCTCTCTCTGTATCTCTCTGTCTCTCTCTGTCTCTCTATCTCACCCTCTGTCTCTCTCAGTCTCTCTCACTCTGTCTTTTTCTCTCTCTGTCTCTATCTCTGTCTCTCTGTCTCTATCTCTGTCTCTCTCTGTTTATCACTCTGTCGCTCTGTCACCCTCTGTGTCTCTCTCTGTCTCTCTCTGTATCTCTCTGTCTCTCTCTGTATCTCTCTATCTCTGTCTCTGTCTCTCTCTATCTCTATCTCTGTCTCTCTCTGACTCTCTGTCTCTCTCTGTGTGTCTCTCTGTCTCTCAGTCTCTCTCACTCTGTCTCTGTCTCTCTCTGTCTCTCTCTTTGTCTCTGTCTCTCTCTGTCTCTATCTCTGTCTCTCTGTTTATCTCTTTGTCTCTCTCTGTCTCTCTCTGTGTCTCTCTATGTCTCTATCTCCTTCTCTCTGTCTCTCTCTGTGTCTCTCTCTGTCTCTCTCTTTGTCTTTCTCTGTCTCTATATCTGTCTCTATCAGTCTCTCTCTGTCTCTCTCTGTGTCTCTCTGTGTCTCTCTCTGTCTATCTTTGTCTCTGTTTCTGTCTCTGTCTGTCTCAATCTATGTCTCTGTTTCTCACGGTGTCTCTCTGTGTCTCTCTATGTGTCTCTCTGTGTCTCTGTCTCCCTATCTCTGTCTCTCACTGTCTCTCGCTGTTTCTCTCTGTCTCTCTCTGTGTCTCTCTCTGTCTTTCTCTGTCTACCTTTCTCTCTCTGTCTCTCTCTCTCTCTCTTTCTCTCTCTGTCTCTCATTGTCTCTCTCTCTCTCTCCGTCTCTCTCTGTCTCTATCTCTGTCTCTCTCTGTTTATCACTCTGTCGCTCTGTCTCTCTCTGTGTCTCTCTCTGTCTCTCTCTGTATCATTCTGTCTCCCTCTGTCTCTCTGTCTCTCTTTCTATCTCTGTCTCTCTCTGTCTCTGTCTCTCTCTGTCTCTCTCTGTCTCTCTCTGTCTCTCTCTGTCTCTCTCTGTCTCTCTCACTCTGTCTCTGTCTCTCTCTGTCTCTTTCTCTGTCTCGCTCTGTCTCCTTCTGTCACTTTCTGTATCTATCTCTGTCTCTCCCTGTCTCTCTCTTTGTCTCTGTCTCTCTCTATCTCTATCTCTGTTATCTGTCTCTCTCTGTCTCTCACTGACTCTCTCTGTCTCTCTCCGTCTCTCTCTGTCTCTCTGTCTCTATATCTGTCTCTATCTGTATCTCTGTCTCTCTCTGTATCTCTCTGTCTCTCTCTGTCTCTCTCTGTCTCTCTATGTCTCTATCTCTTTCTCTCTGTTTCTCTCCCTGTCTCTCTCTGTCTCTCTCTGTTTCTGTCTCTCTCTGTATCTCTCTGTCTCTCTCTGTCTCTCTCAGTCTCACAGTCTCTCTCACTCTGTCTCTGTCTCTCTCTGTCTCTCTCTTTGTCTCTGTCTTTCTCTGTCTCCCTCTGTCTCTCTCTGTCTCTATCTCTGTGTCACTCTGTTTATCACTCTGTCGCCCTGTCTCACTCTGTGTCTCTCTCTGTCTATCTCTATCTCTCACTGGGTCTCTCTCTGTCTCTCTCTGTCTCTCTCTCTGTCTCTCATTGTCTCTCTCTCCGTCTCTCTGTCTCTATCTCTGTCTCTCTTTGTCTCTCATTGTCTCTTTCTGTCTCTCTCTGTCTCTGTCTCTCTCTGTCTCTCTCTGTAATCTCTCCGTCTCTCTCAGTCTCTCTCACTCTGTCTTTGTCTCTCTCTGTCTCTATCTCTGTCTCTCTCTTTCTCTCTCTGTCTCTCTCTGTCTCTCTCTGTTTCTCTGTCTCTCTCTCTATCTCTGTCTCTCTCTGTCTCTGTCTCTGTCTCTCTCTGTCTCTCTCTGTTTATCACTCTGTCGCTCTGTCTCCCTCTGTGTCTCTCACTGTCTGTCTCTATCTCTCACTGTGTCTCTCTCTGTCTTTCCCTGTATCTCTCTGTCTCTCTCTGTCTCTCTCTGTCTCTCTCTCTCTGTCTCTCTCTGGCTCTCTTTCTATCTCTGTCTCTCTCTGTCTCTGTCTCTCTCTGTCTCTCTCTGTCTCTCTCTGTCTCTCTCAGTCTCTCTCACTCTGTCTTTGTCTCTCTCTGTCTCTATCTCTGTCTCTCTCTTTCTCTTTCTGTCTCTTATTGTCGCTCTCTGTCTCTCTCCGTCTCCCTCTGTCTCTCTGTCTCTATCTCTGTCTCTCTCTGTCTCTCTATGTCTCTCTCTGTCACTCTCTCTCTCTCTCTTTCTCTCTCTGTATCTCTGTCTCTCTCTGTCTCTCTCTCTATCTCTGTCTCTCTCTGTCTCTGTCTCTCTCAGTCTCTATCTCTGTCTCTCTCAGTCTCTCTCTGTCTCTCTCTCTATCTCTCTCAGTCTCTAAGTCTCTCTCACTCTGTCTCTGTCTCTCTCTGTCTCTCTCTTTGTCTCTGTTTCTCTCTGTCTCTATCTCTGTCTCTCTTTGTCTCTCATTGTCTCTCTCTGTCTCTCTCTGTCTCTATCTCTGTCTCTCTCTGTTTATCTCTTTGTCTCTCTCTGTCTCTCTCTGCGTCTCTCTATGTCTCTATCTCTTTCTCTCTGTCTCTCTCTGTGTCTCTCTCTGTCTCTCTCTTTGTCTTTCTCTGTCTCTATATCTGTCTCTATCAGTCTCTCTCTGTCTCTCTCTGTGTCACTCTCTGTCTATCTTTGTCTCTGTTTCTGTCTCTGTCTGTCTCAGTCTTTGTCTCTGTTTCTCACGGTGTCTCTTTGTGTCTCTCTATGTGTCTCTCTGTGTCTCTGTCTCTCTATCTCTGTCTCTCTATCTCTGTCTCTCACTGTCTCTCTCTGTCTCTCTCTCTCTGTCTCTCTCTGTTTCTCTCTTTCTCGATCTCTGTCTCTCTCTGTCTCTCGCTGTCTCTCTCTGTCTCTCTCTGTCTCTCTCTGTTTCTCTGTCTCTCTCTCTATCTCTGTCTCTCTCTGTCTCTGTCTCTGTCTCTCTCTGTCTCTCTCTGTTTATCACTCTGTCGCTCTGTCCCCTTTGTGTCTATCTCTGTGTCTCTCTATCTCTCACTGTGTCTCTCTCTGTCTTTCCCTGTATCTCTCTGTCTCTCTCTGTCTCTCTCTGTCTATCTCTCTCTGTCTCTCTCTGTCTCTCTCTGGCTCTCTTTCTATCTCTGTCTCTCTCTGTCTCTGTCACTCTCTGTCTCTCTCTGTCTCTCTCTGTCTCTCTCAGTCTCTCTCACTCTGTCTTTGTCTCTCTCTGTCTCTATCTCTGTCTCTCTCTTTCTCTTTCTGTCTCTTATTGTCTCTCTCTGTCTCTCTCCGTCTCCCTCTGTCTCTCTGTCTCTATCTCTGTCTCTCTCTGTCTCTCTATGTCTCTCTCTGTCACTCTCTCTCTCTCTTTATCTCTCTGTATCTCTGTCTCTCTCTGTCTCTCTCTATCTCTGTCTCTCTCTGTCTCTGTCTCTCTAAGTCTCTATCTCTGTCTCTCTCAGTCTCTCTCTGTCTCTCTCTCTATCTCTCTCAGTCTCTAAGTCTCTCTCACTCTGTCTCTGTCTCTCTCTGTCTCTCTCTTTGTCTCTGTTTCTCTCTGTCTCTATCCCTGTCTCTCTTTGTCTCTCATTGTCTCTCTCTGTCTCTCTCTGTCTCTATCTCTGTCTCTCTCAGTCTCTAAGTCTCTCTCACTCTGTCTCTGTCTCTCTCTGTCTCTCTCTTTGTCTCTGTTTCTCTCTGTCTCTATCTCTGTCTCTCTTTGTCTCTCATTGTCTCTCTCTGTCTCTCTCTGTCTCTATCTCTGTCTCTCTCTGTTTATCTCTTTGTCTCTCTCTGTCTCTCTCTGCATCTCTCTATGTCTCTATCTCTTTCTCTCTGTCTCTCTCTGTGTCTCTCTCTGTCTCTCTCTTTGTCTTTCTCTGTCTCTATATCTGTCTCTATCAGTCTCTCTCTGTCTCTCTCTGTGTCTCTCTGAGTACCTCATTGTCTATCTTTGTCTTTGTTTCTGTCTCTGTCTGTCTCAGTCTTTGTCTCTGTTGCTCACGGTGTCTCTTTGTGTCTCTCTATGTGTCTCTCTGTGTCTCTGTCTCTCTATCTCTGTCTCTCTATCTCTGTCTCTCACTGTCTCTCTCTGTCTCTCTCTCTGTCTCTCTCTGTTTCTCTCTTTCTCTATCTCTGTCTCTCTCTGTCTCTCTCTGTCTCTCGCTGTCTCTCTCTGTCTCTCTCTGTGTCTCTCTCTGTCTTTCTCTGTCTACCTTTCTCTCTCTCTGTCTCTCTCTCTTTCTCTCTCTGTCTCTCATTGTCTCTCTCTCTCTCTCCGTCTCTCTCTGTCTCTATCTCTGTCTCTCTCTGTTTATCACTCTGTCGCTCTGTCTCTCTCTGTGTCTCTCTCTGTCTCTCTCTGTATCATTCTCTCTCCCTCTGTCTCTCTGTCTCTATCTCTGTCTCTCTCTGTCTCTCTTTGTCTCTCTCTGTCTCTCTCTCTGTCTCTCTCTGTCTCTCTTTCTATCTCTGTCTCTCTCTGTCTCTGTCTCTCTCTGTCTCTCTCTGTCTCTCTCTGTCTCTCTCTGTCTCTCTCTCTGTCTCTCTCAGTCTCTCTCACTCTGTCTCTATCTCTCTGTCTCTTTCTCTGTCTCTCTCTGTCTCCTTCTGTCTCTCTTTGTATCTATCTCTGTCTTTCTCTGTCTCTCTCTTTGTCTCTGTCTCTCTCTATCTCTATCTCTTTCTCTCTCTGTCTCTCACTGACTCTCTCTGTCTATCTCCGTCTCTCTCTGTTTCTATCTATGACTCTCTCTGTTTATCTCTTTGTCTCTCTCTGTCTCTCTCTCTGTCTCTCTCTCTGTCTCTCTATGTCTCTATCTCTTTCTCTCTGTCTCTCTCCCTGTTTCTCTCTGTCTCTGTCTCTCTCTGTCTCTCTCTGTCTCTCTCTGTCTCTCTCAGTTTCACAGTCTCTCTCACTCTGTCTCTGCCTCTCTCTGTCTCTCTCTTTGTCTCTGTCTTTCTATGTCTCCCTCTGTCTCTCTCTGTCTCTATCTCTGTGTCACTCTGTTTATCACTCTGTCGCCCTGTCTCACTCTGTGTCTCTCTCTGTCTATCTCTATCTCTCACTGTGTCTCTCTCTGTATCTCTCTGTCTCTCTCTGTCTCTCTGTCTCTATCTCTGTCTCTATCTGTATCTCTGTCTCTCTCTGTCTCTCTCTGTATCTCTCTGTCTCTCTCTGTCTCTCTGTCTCACCCACTGTCTCTCTAAGTCTCTCTCACTCTGTCTTGGTCTCTCTCTGTCTCTATCTCCGTCTCTCTGTCTCTATCTCTGTCTCTCTCTGTTTATCACTCTGTCGCTCTGTCACTCTCTTTGTCTCTCTCTGTCTCTCTCTGTATCTCTCTGTCTCTCTCTGTATCTCTCTATCTCTGTCTCTGTCTATCTCTGTCTCTATCTCTGTCTCTCTCTGACTCTCTCTGTCTCTCTCTGTGTCTCTCTCGGTCTCTCAGTCTCTCTCACTCTGTCTCTGTCTCTCTCTGTCTCCCTCATTGTCTCTGTCTCTCTCTGTCTCTATCTCTGTCTCTCTCTGTTTATCTCTTTGTCTCTCTCTGTCTCTCTCTGCGTCTCTCTATGTCTCTATCTCTTTCTCTCTGTCTCTCTCTGTGTCTCTCTCTGTCTCTCTCTCTGTCTCTCTCTGTCTCTCGCTGTCTTTCTCTGTTTCTCTCTGTGTCTCTCTCTGTCTTTCTCTGTCTACCTTTCTCTCTCTCTGTCTCTCTCTTTCATTCTCTCTCTGTCTCTCATTGTCTCTCTCTCTCTCCGTCTCTCTCTGTCTCTATCTCTGTCTCTCTCTGTTTATCACTCTGTCGCTCTGTCACTCTTTGTGTCTCTCTCTGTCTCTCTCTGTATCATTCTGTCTCCCTCTGTCTCTCTGTCTCTCTCTGTCTCTCTTTCTATCTCTGTCTCTCTCTGTCTCTGTCTCTCTCTGTCTCTCTCTGTCTCTCTCTGTCTCTCTCTGTCTCTCTCTCTGTCTCTCTCTGTTTCTCTCTTTCTCTATCTCTGTCTCTCTCTGTCTCTCTCTGTCTCTCGCTGTCTTTCTCTGTTTCTCTCTGTGTCTCTCTCTGTCTTTCTCTGTCTACCTTTCTCTCTCTCTGTCTCTCTCTCTCATTCTCTCTCTGTCTCTCTTTGTCTCTCTCTCTCCGTCTCTCTCTGTCTCTATCTCTGTCTCTCTCTGTTTATCACTCTGTCGCTCTGTCACTCTTTGTGTCTCTCTCTGTCTCTCTCTGTATCATTCTGTCTCCCTCTGTCTCTCTGTCTCTCTCTGTCTCTCTTTCTATCTCTGTCTCTCTCTGTCTCTGTCTCTCTCTGTCTCTCTCTGTCTCTCTCTGTCTCTCTCTGTCTCTCTCTCTGTCTCTCTCAGTCTCTCTCACTCTGTCTCTGTCTCTCT
This sequence comes from Mus caroli, assembly GCF_978045245.1. Lineage (NCBI taxonomy): Eukaryota > Metazoa > Chordata > Mammalia > Rodentia > Muridae > Mus > Mus caroli. Next base: position 7,165,515 of record NW_028227276.1, read on the forward strand.
CTGTCTCTTTCTCTGTCTCTCTCTGTCTCCTTCTGTCTCTCTCTGTATATATCTCTGTCTCTCCCTGTCTCTCTCTTTGTCTCTGTCTCTCTCTATCTCTATCTCTGTCTCTCTGTCTCTCTCTGTCTCTCACTGACTCTCTCTGTCTCTCTCCGTCTCTCTCTGTCTCTATCTATGACTCTCTCTGTTTATCTCTTTGTCTCTCTCTGTCTCTCTGTCTCCCTATGTCTCTATCTCTTTCTCTCTGTCTCTCTCCCTGTCTCTCTCTGTCTCTCTCTGTCTCTGTCTCTCTCTGTCTCTCTCTGTCTCTTTCAGTCTCACAGTCTCTCTCACTCTGTCTCTGTCTCTCACTGCCTCTCTCTTTGTCTCTGTCTTTCTCTGTCTCCCTCTGTCTCTCTCTGTCTCTATCTCTGTGTCACTCTGTTTATCACTCTGTCGCCCTGTCTCACTCTGTGTCTCTCTCTGTCTATCTCTATCTCTCACTGTGTCTCTCTCTGTATCTCTCTGTCTCTCTCTGTCTCTCTGTCTCTATCTCTGTCTCTATCTGTATCTTTGTCTCTGTCTGTATCTCTCTGTCTCTCTCTGTCTCTCTGTCTCACCCTCTGTCTCTCTCAGTCTCTCTCACTCTGTCTTTGTCTTTCTCTGTCTCTATCTCCGTCTCTCTGTCTCTATCACTGTCTCTCTCTGTTTATCACTCTGTCGCTCTGTCTCTCTCTGTGTGTCTCTCTGTCTCTCTCTATCTCTCACTGTGTCTCTGTCTCTGTCTCTCTCTGTCTCTCTCTGTAATCTCTCTGTCTCTCTCAGTCTCTCTCACTCTGTCTTTGTCTCTCTCTGTCTCTATCTCTGTCTCTCTCTTTCTCTCTCTGTCTCTCATTGTCTCTCTCTGTCTCTCTCCATCTCCCTCTGTCTCTCTGTCTCTATCTCTGTCTCTCTCTGTCTCTCTATGTCTCTCTCTGTCACTCTCTCTGTCTCTCTCTGTCTCTCTCTGTATCTCTGTCTCTCTCTGTCTCTCTCTCTATCTCTGTCTCTCTCTGTCTCTGTCTCTGTTTCTCTCTGTCTCTCTCTGTTTATCACTCTGTCGCTCTGTCTCCCTCTGTGTCTCTCTCTGTCTCTCTATATCTCTCACTGTGTCTCTCTCTGTCTTTCCCTGTATCTCTCTGTCTCTCTGTCTCTATCTCTGTCTCTATCTGTATCTCTGTCTCTCTCTGTATCTCTCTGTCTCTCTCTGTCTCTCTATCTCACCCTCTGTCTCTCTCAGTCTCTCTCACTCTGTCTTTGTCTCTCTCTGTCTCTATCTCTGTCTCTCTGTCTCTATCTCTGTCTCTCTCTGTTTATCACTCTGTCGCTCTGTCACCCTCTGTGTCTCTCTCTGTCTCTCTCTGTATCTCTCTGTCTCTCTCTGTATCTCTCTATCTCTGTCTCTGTCTCTCTCTGTCTCTATCTCTGTCTCTCTCTGACTCTCTGTCTCTCTCTGTGTGTCTCTCTGTCTCTCAGTCTCTCTCACTCTGTCTCTGTCTCTCTCTGTCTCTCTCTTTGTCTCTGTCTCTCTCTGTCTCTATCTCTGTCTCTCTGTTTATCTCTTTGTCTCTCTCTGTCTCTCTCTGTGTCTCTCTATGTCTCTATCTCCTTCTCTCTGTCTCTTTCTGTGTCTCTCTCTGTCTCTCTCTTTGTCTTTCTCTGTCTCTATATCTGTCTCTATCAGTCTCTCTCTGTCTCTCTCTGTGTCTCTCTGTGTCTCTCTCTGTCTATCTTTGTCTCTGTTTCTGTCTCTGTCTGTCTCAATCTTTGTCTCTGTTTCTCACGGTGTCTCTCTGTGTCTCTCTATGTGTCTCTCTGTGTCTCTGTCTCCCTATCTCTGTCTCTCACTGTCTCTCGCTGTTTCTCTCTGTCTCTCTCTGTGTCTCTCTCTGTCTTTCTCTGTCTACCTTTCTCTCTCTCTGTCTCTCTCTCTCTCTTTCTCTCTCTGTCTCTCATTGTCTCTCTCTCTCTCTCCGTCTCTCTCTGTCTCTATCTCTGTCTCTCTCTGTTTATCACTCTGTCGCTCTGTCTCTCTCTGTGTCTCTCTCTGTCTCTCTCTGTATCATTCTGTCTCCCTCTGTCTCTCTGTCTCTCTTTCTATCTCTGTCTCTCTCTGTCTCTGTCTCTCTCTGTCTCTCTCTGTCTCTCTCTGTCTCTCTCTGTCTCTCTCAGTCTCTCTCACTCTGTCTCTGTCTCTCTCTGTCTCTTTCTCTGTCTCGCTCTGTCTCCTTCTGTCACTTTCTGTATCTATCTCTGTCTCTCCCTGTCTCTCTCTTTGTCTCTGTCTCTCTCTATCTCTATCTCTGTTATCTGTCTCTCTCTGTCTCTCACTGACTCTCTCTGTCTCTCTCCGTCTCTCTCTGTCTCTCTGTCTCTATCTCTGTCTCTATCTGTATCTCTGTCTCTCTCTGTATCTCTCTGTCTCTCTCTGTCTCTCTCTGTCTCTCTATGTCTCTATCTCTTTCTCTCTGTTTCTCTCCCTGTCTCTCTCTGTCTCTCTCTGTTTCTGTCTCTCTCTGTATCTCTCTGTCTCTCTCTGTCTCTCTCAGTCTCACAGTCTCTCTCACTCTGTCTCTGTCTCTCTCTGTCTCTCTCTTTGTCTCTGTCTTTCTCTGTCTCCCTCTGTCTCTCTCTGTCTCTATCTCTGTGTCACTCTGTTTATCACTCTGTCGCCCTGTCTCACTCTGTGTCTCTCTCTGTCTATCTCTATCTCTCACTGGGTCTCTCTCTGTCTCTCTCTGTCTCTCTCTCTGTCTCTCATTGTCTCTCTCTCCGTCTCTCTGTCTCTATCTCTGTCTCTCTTTGTCTCTCATTGTCTCTTTCTGTCTCTCTCTGTCTCTGTCTCTCTCTGTCTCTCTCTGTAATCTCTCCGTCTCTCTCAGTCTCTCTCACTCTGTCTTTGTCTCTCTCTGTCTCTATCTCTGTCTCTCTCTTTCTCTCTCTGTCTCTCTCTGTCTCTCTCTGTTTCTCTGTCTCTCTCTCTATCTCTGTCTCTCTCTGTCTCTGTCTCTGTCTCTCTCTGTCTCTCTCTGTTTATCACTCTGTCGCTCTGTCTCCCTCTGTGTCTCTCACTGTCTGTCTCTATCTCTCACTGTGTCTCTCTCTGTCTTTCCCTGTATCTCTCTGTCTCTCTCTGTCTCTCTCTGTCTCTCTCTCTCTGTCTCTCTCTGGCTCTCTTTCTATCTCTGTCTCTCTCTGTCTCTGTCTCTCTCTGTCTCTCTCTGTCTCTCTCTGTCTCTCTCAGTCTCTATCACTCTGTCTTTGTCTCTCTCTGTCTCTATCTCTGTCTCTCTCTTTCTCTTTCTGTCTCTTATTGTCGCTCTCTGTCTCTCTCCGTCTCCCTCTGTCTCTCTGTCTCTATCTCTGTCTCTCTCTGTCTCTCTATGTCTCTCTCTGTCACTCTCTCTCTCTCTCTCTTTCTCTCTCTGTATCTCTGTCTCTCTCTGTCTCTCTCTCTATCTCTGTCTCTCTCTGTCTCTGTCTCTGTCTCTCTCAGTCTCTATCTCTGTCTCTCTCAGTCTCTCTCTGTCTCTCTCTCTATCTCTCTCAGTCTCTAAGTCTCTCTCACTCTGTCTCTGTCTCTCTCTGTCTCTCTCTTTGTCTCTGTTTCTCTCTGTCTCTATCTCTGTCTCTCTTTGTCTCTCATTGTCTCTCTCTGTCTCTCTCTGTCTCTATCTCTGTCTCTCTCTGTTTATCTCTTTGTCTCTCTCTGTCTCTCTCTGCGTCTCTCTATGTCTCTATCTCTTTCTCTCTGTCTCTCTCTGTGTCTCTCTCTGTCTCTCTCTTTGTCTTTCTCTGTCTCTATATCTGTCTCTATCAGTCTCTCTCTGTCTCTCTCTGTGTCTCTCTGTGTCACTCTCTGTCTATCTTTGTCTCTGTTTCTGTCTCTGTCTGTCTCAGTCTTTGTCTCTGTTTCTCACGGTGTCTCTTTGTGTCTCTCTATGTGTCTCTCTGTGTCTCTGTCTCTCTATCTCTGTCTCTCTATCTCTGTCTCTCACTGTCTCTCTCTGTCTCTCTCTCTCTGTCTCTCTCTGTTTCTCTCTTTCTCGATCTCTGTCTCTCTCTGTCTCTCTCTGTCTCTCGCTGTCTCTCTCTGTCTCTCTCTGTCTCTCTCTGTTTCTCTGTCTCTCTCTCTATCTCTGTCTCTCTCTGTCTCTGTCTCTGTCTCTCTCTGTCTCTCTCTGTTTATCACTCTGTCGCTCTGTCCCCTTTGTGTCTCTCTCTGTGTCTCTCTATCTCTCACTGTGTCTCTCTCTGTCTTTCCCTGTATCTCTCTGTCTCTCTCTGTCTCTCTCTGTCTATCTCTCTCTGTCTCTCTCTGTCTCTCTCTGGCTCTCTTTCTATCTCTGTCTCTCTCTGTCTCTGTCTCTCTCTGTCTCTCTCTGTCTCTCTCTGTCTCTCTCAGTCTCTCTCACTCTGTCTTTGTCTCTCTCTGTCTCTATCTCTGTCTCTCTCTTTCTCTTTCTGTCTCTTATTGTCTCTCTCTGTCTCTCTCCGTCTCCCTCTGTCTCTCTGTCTCTATCTCTGTCTCTCTCTGTCTCTCTATGTCTCTCTCTGTCACTCTCTCTCTCTCTTTATCTCTCTGTATCTCTGTCTCTCTCTGTCTCTCTCTATCTCTGTCTCTCTCTGTCTCTGTCTCTCTAAGTCTCTATCTCTGTCTCTCTCAGTCTCTCTCTGTCTCTCTCTCTATCTCTCTCAGTCTCTAAGTCTCTCTCACTCTGTCTCTGTCTCTCTCTGTCTCTCTCTTTGTCTCTGTTTCTCTCTGTCTCTATCTCTGTCTCTCTTTGTCTCTCATTGTCTCTCTCTGTCTCTCTCTGTCTCTATCTCTGTCTCTCTCAGTCTCTAAGTCTCTCTCACTCTGTCTCTGTCTCTCTCTGTCTCTCTCTTTGTCTCTGTTTCTCTCTGTCTCTATCTCTGTCTCTCTTTGTCTCTCATTGTCTCTCTCTGTCTCTCTCTGTCTCTATCTCTGTCTCTCTCTGTTTATCTCTTTGTCTCTCTCTGTCTCTCTCTGCATCTCTCTATGTCTCTATCTCTTTCTCTCTGTCTCTCTCTGTGTCTCTCTCTGTCTCTCTCTTTGTCTTTCTCTGTCTCTATATCTGTCTCTATCAGTCTCTCTCTGTCTCTCTCTGTGTCTCTCTGAGTCACTCATTGTCTATCTTTGTCTTTGTTTCTGTCTCTGTCTGTCTCAGTCTTTGTCTCTGTTGCTCACGGTGTCTCTTTGTGTCTCTCTATGTGTCTCTCTGTGTCTCTGTCTCTCTATCTCTGTCTCTCTATCTCTGTCTCTCACTGTCTCTCTCTGTCTCTCTCTCTGTCTCTCTCTGTTTCTCTCTTTCTCTATCTCTGTCTCTCTCTGTCTCTCTCTGTCTCTCGCTGTCTCTCTCTGTCTCTCTCTGTGTCTCTCTCTGTCTTTCTCTGTCTACCTTTCTCTCTCTCTGTCTCTCTCTCTTTCTCTCTCTGTCTCTCATTGTCTCTCTCTCTCTCTCCGTCTCTCTCTGTCTCTATCTCTGTCTCTCTCTGTTTATCACTCTGTCGCTCTGTCTCTCTCTGTGTCTCTCTCTGTCTCTCTCTGTATCATTCTCTCTCCCTCTGTCTCTCTGTCTCTATCTCTGTCTCTCTCTGTCTCTCTTTGTCTCTCTCTGTCTCTCTCTCTGTCTCTCTCTGTCTCTCTTTCTATCTCTGTCTCTCTCTGTCTCTGTCTCTCTCTGTCTCTCTCTGTCTCTCTCTGTCTCTCTCTCTGTCTCTCTCAGTCTCTCTCACTCTGTCTCTATCTCTCTGTCTCTTTCTCTGTCTCTCTCTGTCTCCTTCTGTCTCTCTTTGTATCTATCTCTGTCTTTCTCTGTCTCTCTCTTTGTCTCTGTCTCTCTCTATCTCTATCTCTGTCTCTCTCTGTCTCTCACTGACTCTCTCTGTCTATCTCCGTCTCTCTCTGTTTCTATCTATGACTCTCTCTGTTTATCTCTTTGTCTCTCTCTGTCTCTCTCTCTGTCTCTCTATGTCTCTATCTCTTTCTCTCTGTCTCTCTCCCTGTTTCTCTCTGTCTCTGTCTCTCTCTGTCTCTCTCTGTCTCTCTCTGTCTCTCTCAGTTTCACAGTCTCTCTCACTCTGTCTCTGCCTCTCTCTGTCTCTCTCTTTGTCTCTGTCTTTCTATGTCTCCCTCTGTCTCTCTCTGTCTCTATCTCTGTGTCACTCTGTTTATCACTCTGTCGCCCTGTCTCACACTGTGTCTCTCTCTGTCTATCTCTATCTCTCACTGTGTCTCTCTCTGTATCTCTCTGTCTCTCTCTGTCTCTCTGTCTCTATCTCTGTCTCTATCTGTATCTCTGTCTCTCTCTGTCTCTCTCTGTATCTCTCTGTCTCTCTCTGTCTCTCTGTCTCACCCTCTGTCTCTCTAAGTCTCTCTCACTCTGTCTTGGTCTCTCTCTGTCTCTATCTCCGTCTCTCTGTCTCTATCTCTGTCTCTCTCTGTTTATCACTCTGTCGCTCTGTCACTCTCTTTGTCTCTCTCTGTCTCTCTCTGTATCTCTCTGTCTCTCTCTGTATCTCTCTATCTCTGTCTCTGTCTATCTCTGTCTCTATCTCTGTCTCTCTCTGACTCTCTCTGTCTCTCTCTGTGTCTCTCTCGGTCTCTCAGTCTCTCTCACTCTGTCTCTGTCTCTCTCTGTCTCCCTCATTGTCTCTGTCTCTCTCTGTCTCTATCTCTGTCTCTCTCTGTTTATCTCTTTGTCTCTCTCTGTCTCTCTCTGCATCTCTCTATGTCTCTATCTCTTTCTCTCTGTCTCTCTCTGTGTCTCTCTCTGTCTCTCTCTCTGTCTCTCTCTGTCTCTCGCTGTCTTTCTCTGTTTCTCTCTGTGTCTCTCTCTGTCTTTCTCTGTCTACCTTTCTCTCTCTCTGTCTCTCTCTTTCATTCTCTCTCTGTCTCTCATTGTCTCTCTCTCTCTCTCCGTCTCTCTCTGTCTCTATCTCTGTCTCTCTCTGTTTATCACTCTGTCGCTCTGTCACTCTTTGTGTCTCTCTCTGTCTCTCCCTGTATCATTCTGTCTCCCTCTGTCTCTCTGTCTCTCTCTGTCTCTCTTTCTATCTCTGTCTCTCTCTGTCTCTGTCTCTCTCTGTCTCTCTCTGTCTCTCTCTGTCTCTCTCTGTCTCTCTCTCTGTCTCTCTCAGTCTCTCTCACTCTGTCTCTGTCTCTCTCTGTCTCTTTCTCTGTCTCTCTCTGTCTCCTTCTGTCTCTCTCTGTATATATCTCTGTCTCTCCCTGTCTCTCTCTTTGTCTCTGTCTCTCTCTATCTCTATCTCTGTCTCTCTGTCTCTCTCTGTCTCTCACTGACTCTCTCTGTCTCTCTCCGTCTCTCTCTGTCTCTATCTATGACTCTCTCTGTTTATCTCTTTGTCTCTCTCTGTCTCTCTGTCTCCCTATGTCTCTATCTCTTTCTCTCTGTCTCTCTCCCTGTCTCTCTCTGTCTCTCTCTGTCTCTGTCTCTCTCTGTCTCTCTCTGTCTCTCTCAGTCTCACAGTCTCTCTCACTCTGTCTCTGTCTCTCACTGCCTCTCTCTTTGTCTCTGTCTTTCTCTGTCTCCCTCTGTCTCTCTCTGTCTCTATCTCTGTGTCACTCTGTTTATCACTCTGTCGCCCTGTCTCACTCTGTGTCTCTCTCTGTCTATCTCTATCTCTCACTGTGTCTCTCTCTGTATCTCTCTGTCTCTCTCTGTCTCTCTGTCTCTATCTCTGTCTCTATCTGTATCTTTGTCTCTGTCTGTATCTCTCTGTCTCTCTCTGTCTCTCTGTCTCACCCTCTGTCTCTCTCAGTCTCTCTCACTCTGTCTTTGTCTTTCTCTGTCTCTATCTCCGTCTCTCTGTCTCTATCACTGTCTCTCTCTGTTTATCACTCTGTCGCTCTGTCTCTCTCTGTGTGTCTCTCTGTCTCTCTCTATCTCTCACTGTGTCTCTGTCTCTGTCTCTCTCTGTCTCTCTCTGTAATCTCTCTGTCTCTCTCAGTCTCTCTCACTCTGTCTTTGTCTCTCTCTGTCTCTATCTCTGTCTCTCTCTTTCTCTCTCTGTCTCTCATTGTCTCTCTCTGTCTCTCTCCATATCCCTCTGTCTCTCTGTCTCTATCTCTGTCTCTCTCTGTCTCTCTATGTCTCTCTCTGTCACTCTCTCTGTCTCTCTCTGTCTCTCTCTGTATATCTGTCTCTCTCTGTCTCTCTCTCTATCTCTGTCTCTCTCTGTCTCTGTCTCTGTTTCTCTCTGTCTCTCTCTGTTTATCACTCTGTCGCTCTGTCTCCCTCTGTGTCTCTCTCTGTCTCTCTATATCTCTCACTGTGTCTCTCTCTGTCTTTCCCTGTATCTCTCTGTCTCTCTGTCTCTATCTCTTTCTCTCTCTGTCTCTCTCTGTCTCTCTCAGTCTCTCTCACTCTGTCTCTGTCTCTCTCTGTCTCTTTCTCTGTCTCTCTCTGTCTCCTTCTGTCTCTCTCTGTATCTATCTCTGTCTCTCCTCTCTCTCTCTTTGTCTCTGTCTCTCTATATCTCTATCTCTGTCTCTCTGTCTCTCTCTGTCTCTCACTGACTCTCTCTGTCTCTCTCCATCTCTCTCTGTCTCTATCTATGACTCTCTCTGTTTATCTCTTTGTCTCTCTCTGTCTCTCTCTCTGTCTCTCTATGTCTCTATCTCTTTCTCTTTGTCTCTCTCCCTGTCTCTCTCTGTCTCTCTCTGTCTCTGTCTCTCTCTGACTCTCTCTGTCTCTCTCTGTCTCTCTCAGTCTCACAGTCTCTCTCACTCTGTCTCTGTTTCTCTCTGTCTCTCTCTTTGTCTCTGTCTTTCTCTGTCTCCCTCTGTCTCTCTCTGTCTCTATCTCTGTGTCACTCTGTTTATCACTCTGTCGCCCTGTCTAACTCTGTGTCTCTCTCTGTCTATCTCTATCTCTCACTGTGTCTCTCTCTGTATCTCTCTATCTCTCTCTGTCTCTCTGTCTCTATCTCTGTCTCTATCTGTATCTTTGTCTCTGTCTGTATCTCTCTGTCTCTCTCTGTCTCTCTGTCTCACCCTCTGTCTCTCTCAGTCTCTCTCACTCTGTCTTTGTCTCTCTCTGTCTCTATATCCATCTCTCTGTCTCTATCTCTGTCTCTCTCTGTTTATCACTCTGTCGCTCTGTCTCTCTCTGTGTCTCTCTCTGTCTCTCTCTATCTCTCACTGTGTCTCTGTCTCTGTATCTCTGTCTCTCTCTGTAATCTCTCTGTCTCTCTCAGTCTCTCTCACTCTGTCTTTGTCTCTCTCTGTCTCTATCTCTGTCTCTCTCTTTCTCTCTCTGTCTCTCATTGTCTCTCTCTGTCTCTCTCCATCTCCCTCTGTCTCTCTGTCTCTATATCTGTCTCTCTCTGTCTCTCTGTCTCACCCTCTGTCTCTCTCAGTCTCTCTCACTCTGTCTTTGTCTCTCTCTGTCTCTATCTCCGTCTCTCTGTCTCTATCTCTGTCTCTCTCTGTTTATCACTCTGTTGCTCTGTCACTCTCTGTGTCTCTCTCTGTCTCTCTCTGTATCTCTCTGTCTCTCTCTGTATCTCTCTATCTCTGTCTCTGTCTCTCTCTGTCTCTATCTCTGTCTCTCTCTGACTCTCTCTGTCTCTCTCTGTGTCTCTCTCTGTCTCTCAGTCTCTCTCACTCTGTCTCTGTCTCTCTCTGTCTCTCTCTTTGTCTCTGTCTCTCTCTGACTCTATCTCTGTCTCTCTGTTTATCTCTTTGTCTCTCTCTGTCTCTCTCTGCGTCTCTCTATGTCTCTATCTCTTTCTCTCTGTCTCTCTCTGTGTCTCTCTCTGTCTCTCTCTTTGTCTTTCTCTGTCTCTATATCTGTCTCTATCAGTCTCTCTCTGTCTCTCTCTGTGTCTCTCTGTGTCTCTCTCTGTCTATCTTTGTCTCTGTTTCTGTCTCTCTCTGTCTCAATCTTTGTCTCTGTTTCTCACGGTGTCTCTCTGTGTCTCTCTATGTGTCTCTCTGTGTCTCTGTCTCTCTATCTCTGTCTCTCACTGTCTCTCTCTGTCTCTCTCTCTGTCTCTCTCTGTTTCTCTCTTTCTCTATCTCTGTCTCTCTCTGTCTCTCTCTGTCTCTCTCTGTCTCTCGCTGTTTCTCTCTGTCTCTCTCTGTGTCTCTCTCTGTCTTTCTCTGTCTCCCTTTCTCTCTCTCTGTCTCTCTCTCTCTCTTTCTCTCTCTGTCTCTCATTGTCTCTCTCTCTCTCTCAGTCTCTCTCTGTCACTATCTCTGTCTCTCTCTGTTTATCACTCTGTCGCTCTGTCTCTCTCTGTCTCTCTTTCTATCTCTGTCTCTCTCTGTCTCTGTCTCTCTCTGTCTCTCTCTGTCTCTCTCTGTCTCTGTCTCTCTCTGTCTCTCTCTGTCTCTCTCTGTCTCTCTCTGTCTCTCTCTCTGTCTCTCTCTGTTTCTCTCTTTCTCTATCTCTGTCTCTCTCTGTCTCTCTCTGTCTCTCACTGTCTTTCTCTGTTTCTCTCTGTGTCTCTCTCTGTCTTTCTCTGTCTACCTTTCTCTCTCTCTGTCTCTCTCTCTCATTCTCTCTCTGTCTCTCATTGTCTCTCTCTCTCTCCGTCTCTCTCTGTCTCTATCTCTGTCTCTCTCTGTTTATCACTCTGTCGCTCTGTCACTCTTTGTGTCTCTCTCTGTCTCTCTCTGTATCATTCTGTCTCCCTCTGTCTCTCTGTCTCTCTCTGTCTCTCTTTCTATCTCTGTCTCTCTCTGTCTCTGTCTCTCTCTGTCTCTCTCTGTCTCTCTCTGTCTCTCTCTGTCTCTCTCTCTGTCTCTCTCAGTCTCTCTCACTCTGTCTCTGTCTCTCTCTGTCTCTTTCTCTGTCTCTCTCTGTCTCCTTCTGTCTCTCTCTGTATATATCTCTGTCTCTCCCTGTCTCTCTCTTTGTCTCTGTCTCTCTCTATCTCTATCTCTGTCTCTCTGTCTCTCTCTGTCTCTCACTGACTCTCTCTGTCTCTCTCCGTCTCTCTCTGTCTCTATCTATGACTCTCTCTGTTTATCTCTTTGTCTCTCTCTGTCTCTCTGTCTCCCTATGTCTCTATCTCTTTCTCTCTGTCTCTCTCCCTGTCTCTCTCTGTCTCTCTCTGTCTCTGTCTCTCTCTGTCTCTCTCTGTCTCTCTCAGTCTCACAGTCTCTCTCACTCTGTCTCTGTCTCTCACTGCCTCTCTCTTTGTCTCTGTCTTTCTCTGTCTCCCTCTGTCTCTCTCTGTCTCTATCTCTGTGTCACTCTGTTTATCACTCTGTTGCCCTGTCTCACTCTGTGTCTCTCTCTGTCTATCTCTATCTCTCACTGTGTCTCTCTCTGTATCTCTCTGTCTCTCTCTGTCTCTCTGTCTCTATCTCTGTCTCTATCTGTATCTTTGTCTCTGTCTGTATCTCTCTGTCTCTCTCTGTCTCTCTGTCTCACCCTCTGTCTCTCTCAGTCTCTCTCACTCTGTCTTTGTCTTTCTCTGTCTCTATCTCCGTCTCTCTGTCTCTATCACTGTCTCTCTCTGTTTATCACTCTGTCGCTCTGTCTCTCTCTGTGTGTCTCTCTGTCTCTCTCTATCTCTCACTGTGTCTCTGTCTCTGTCTCTCTCTGTCTCTCTCTGTAATCTCTCTGTCTCTCTCAGTCTCTCTCACTCTGTCTTTGTCTCTCTCTGTCTCTATCTCTGTCTCTCTCTTTCTCTCTCTGTCTCTCATTGTCTCTCTCTGTCTCTCTCCATCTCCCTCTGTCTCTCTGTCTCTATCTCTGTCTCTCTCTGTCTCTCTATGTCTCTCATTGTCTCTCTCTGTCTCTCTCTGTCTCTCTCTGTATCTCTGTCTCTCTCTGTCTCTCTCTCTATCTCTGTCTCTCTCTGTCTCTGTCTCTGTTTCTCTCTGTCTCTCTCTGTTTATCACTCTGTCGCTCTGTCTCCCTCTGTGTCTCTCTCTGTCTCTCTATATCTCTCACTGTGTCTCTCTCTGTCTTTCCCTGTATCTCTCTGTCTCTCTGTCTCTATCTCTTTCTCTCTCTGTCTCTCTCTGTCTCTCTCAGTCTCTCTCACTCTGTCTCTGTCTCTCTCTGTCTCTTTCTCTGTCTCTCTCTGTCTCCTTCTGTCTCTCTCTGTATCTATCTCTGTCTCTCCTCTCTCTCTCTTTGTCTCTGTCTCTCTATATCTCTATCTCTGTCTCTCTGTCTCTCTCTGTCTCTCACTGACTCTCTCTGTCTCTCTCCATCTCTCTCTGTCTCTATCTATGACTCTCTCTGTTTATCTCTTTGTCTCTCTCTGTCTCTCTCTCTGTCTCTCTATGTCTCTATCTCTTTCTCTTTGTCTTTCTCCCTGTCTCTCTCTGTCTCTCTCTGTCTCTGTCTCTCTCTGACTCTCTCTGTCTCTCTCTGTCTCTCTCAGTCTCACAGTCTCTCTCACTCTGTCTCTGTTTCTCTCTGTCTCTCTCTTTGTCTCTGTCTTTCTCTGTCTCCCTCTGTCTCTCTCTGTCTCTATCTCTGTGTCACTCTGTTTATCACTCTGTCGCCCTGTCTAACTCTGTGTCTCTCTCTGTCTATCTCTATCTCTCACTGTGTCTCTCTCTGTATCTCTCTGTCTCTCTCTGTCTCTCTGTCTCTATCTCTGTCTCTATCTGTATCTTTGTCTCTGTCTGTATCTCTCTGTCTCTCTCTGTCTCTCTGTCTCACCCTCTGTCTCTCTCAGTCTCTCTCACTCTGTCTTTGTCTCTCTCTGTCTCCTTCTGTCTCTCTCTGTATATATCTCTGTCTCTCCCTGTCTCTCTCTTTGTCTCTGTCTCTCTCTATCTCTATCTCTGTCTCTCTGTCTCTCTCTGTCTCTCACTGACTCTCTCTGTCTCTCTCCGTCTCTCTCTGTCTCTATCTATGACTCTCTCTGTTTATCTCTTTGTCTCTCTCTGTCTCTCTGTCTCCCTATGTCTCTATCTCTTTCTCTCTGTCTCTCTCCCTGTCTCTCTCTGTCTCTCTCTGTCTCTGTCTCTCTCTGTCTCTCTCTGTCTCTCTCAGTCTCACAGTCTCTCTCACTCTGTCTCTGTCTCTCACTGCCTCTCTCTTTGTCTCTGTCTTTCTCTGTCTCCCTCTGTCTCTCTCTGTCTCTATCTCTGTGTCACTCTGTTTATCACTCTGTTGCCCTGTCTCACTCTGTGTCTCTCTCTGTCTATCTCTATCTCTCACTGTGTCTCTCTCTGTATCTCTCTGTCTCTCTCTGTCTCTCTGTCTCTATCTCTGTCTCTATCTGTATCTTTGTCTCTGTCTGTATCTCTCTGTCTCTCTCTGTCTCTCTGTCTCACCCTCTGTCTCTCTCAGTCTCTCTCACTCTGTCTTTGTCTTTCTCTGTCTCTATCTCCGTCTCTCTGTCTCTATCACTGTCTCTCTCTGTTTATCACTCTGTCGCTCTGTCTCTCTCTGTGTGTCTCTCTGTCTCTCTCTATCTCTCACTGTGTCTCTGTCTCTGTCTCTCTCTGTCTCTCTCTGTAATCTCTCTGTCTCTCTCAGTCTCTCTCACTCTGTCTTTGTCTCTCTCTGTCTCTATCTCTGTCTCTCTCTTTCTCTCTCTGTCTCTCATTGTCTCTCTCTGTCTCTCTCCATCTCCCTCTGTCTCTCTGTCTCTATCTCTGTCTCTCTCTGTCTCTCTATGTCTCTCATTGTCTCTCTCTGTCTCTCTCTGTCTCTCTCTGTATCTCTGTCTCTCTCTGTCTCTCTCTCTATCTCTGTCTCTCTCTGTCTCTGTCTCTGTTTCTCTCTGTCTCTCTCTGTTTATCACTCTGTCGCTCTGTCTCCCTCTGTGTCTCTCTCTGTCTCTCTATATCTCTCACTGTGTCTCTCTCTGTCTTTCCCTGTATCTCTCTGTCTCTCTGTCTCTATCTCTTTCTCTCTCTGTCTCTCTCTGTCTCTCTCAGTCTCTCTCACTCTGTCTCTGTCTCTCTCTGTCTCTTTCTCTGTCTCTCTCTGTCTCCTTCTGTCTCTCTCTGTATCTATCTCTGTCTCTCCTCTCTCTCTCTTTGTCTCTGTCTCTCTATATCTCTATCTCTGTCTCTCTGTCTCTCTCTGTCTCTCACTGACTCTCTCTGTCTCTCTCCATCTCTCTCTGTCTCTATCTATGACTCTCTCTGTTTATCTCTTTGTCTCTCTCTGTCTCTCTCTCTGTCTCTCTATGTCTCTATCTCTTTCTCTTTGTCTCTCTCCCTGTCTCTCTCTGTCTCTCTCTGTCTCTGTCTCTCTCTGACTCTCTCTGTCTCTCTCTGTCTCTCTCAGTCTCACAGTCTCTCTCACTCTGTCTCTGTTTCTCTCTGTCTCTCTCTTTGTCTCTGTCTTTCTCTGTCTCCCTCTGTCTCTCTCTGTCTCTATCTCTGTGTCACTCTGTTTATCACTCTGTCGCCCTGTCTAACTCTGTGTCTCTCTCTGTCTATCTCTATCTCTCACTGTGTCTCTCTCTGTATCTCTCTGTCTCTCTCTGTCTCTCTGTCTCTATCTCTGTCTCTATCTGTATCTTTGTCTCTGTCTGTATCTCTCTGTCTCTCTCTGTCTCTCTGTCTCACCCTCTGTCTCTCTCAGTCTCTCTCACTCTGTCTTTGTCTCTCTCTGTCTCTATATCCATCTCTCTGTCTCTATCTCTGTCTCTCTCTGTTTATCACTCTGTCGCTCTGTCTCTCTGTGTCTCTCTCTGTCTCTCTCTATCTCTCACTGTGTCTCTGTCTCTGTATCTCTGTCTCTCTCTGTAATCTCTCTGTCTCTCTCAGTCTCTCTCACTCTGTCTTTGTCTCTCTCTGTCTCTATCTCTGTCTCTCTCTTTCTCTCTCTGTCTCTCATTGTCTCTCTCTGTCTCTCTCCATCTCCCTCTGTCTCTCTGTCTCTATATCTGTCTCTCTCTGTCTCTCTGTCTCACCCTCTGTCTCTCTCAGTCTCTCTCACTCTGTCTTTGTCTCTCTCTGTCTCTATCTCCGTCTCTCTGTCTCTATCTCTGTCTCTCTCTGTTTATCACTCTGTCGCTCTGTCACTCTCTGTGTCTCTCTCTGTCTCTCTCTGTATCTCTCTGTCTCTCTCTGTATCTCTCTATCTCTGTCTCTGTCTCTCTCTGTCTCTATCTCTGTCTCTCTCTGACTCTCTCTGTCTCTCTCTGTGTCTCTCTTTGTCTCTGTCTCTCTCTGTCTCTATCTCTGTCTCTCTGTTTATCTCTTTGTCTCTCTCTGTCTCTCTCTGCGTCTCTCTATGTCTCTATCTCTTTCTCTCTGTCTCTCTCTGTGTCTCTCTCTGTCTCTCTCTTTGTCTTTCTCTGTCTCTATATCTGTCTCTATCAGTCTCTCTCTGTCTCTCTCTGTGTCTCTCTGTGTCTCTCTCTGTCTATCTTTGTCTCTGTTTCTGTCTCTCTCTGTCTCAATCTTTGTCTCTGTTTCTCACGGTGTCTCTCTGTGTCTCTCTATGTGTCTCTCTGTGTCTCTGTCTCTCTATCTCTGTCTCTCACTGTCTCTGTCTCTCTCTCTGTCTCTCTCTGTTTCTCTCTTTCTCTATCTCTGTCTCTCTCTGTCTCTCTCTGTCTCTCTCTGTCTCTCACTGTTTCTCTCTGTCTCTCTCTGTGTCTCTCTCTGTCTTTCTCTGTCTACCTTTCTCTCTCTCTGTCTCTCTCTCTCTCTTTCTCTCTCTGTCTCTCATTGTCTCTCTCTCTCTCTCAGTCTCTCTCTGTCACTATCTCTGTCTCTCTCTGTTTATCACTCTGTCGCTCTGTCTCTCTCTGTCTCTCTTTCTATCTCTGTCTCTCTCTGTCTCTGTCTCTCTCTGTCTCTCTCTGTCTCTCTCTGTCTCTCACTCTGTCTCTCTCAGTCTCTTTCCCTCTGTCTCTGTCTCTCTCTGTCTCTTTCTCTGTCTCTCTCTGTATCTATCTCTGTCTCTCCCTGTCTCTCTCTTTGTCTCTGTCTCTCTCTATCTCTATCTCTGTCTCTCTCCGTCTCCCTCTCTCTCTCTGTCTCTATCTCTGTCTCTCTCTGTCTCTCTATGTCTCTCTCTGTCACTCTCTCTCTCTCTTTCTCTCTCTGTATCTCTGTCTCTCTCTGTCTCTTTCTGTCTCTCTCTCTGTCTCTCTCTGTCTCTCCCTGTCTCTATCTGTCTCTCTCTCTTTCTCTCTCTTCTCTCTCTGTATCTCTCTGACTCTCTCTGTGTCTCTCTATGTCTCTCTGTATGTCTCTGTCTCTCTCTGTCTCTCTCTATATATCTCCCTGTCTCTCTCAGTCTCTCTCCCTCTGTCTCTGTCTCTCTCTGTCTCCCTCTCTGTATGTCTCTCTATTTGTCTCTCTATGTCTCTCTCTGTATGTCTCTGTCTTTCTCTGTCTCTCTCTCTCTGTCTTTCTCAGTCTCTCTCACTCTGTCTCTGTATTCTCTCTCTGTCTCCTTCTTTGTCTCTCTCTCTGTCTCTCTCTGTCTCTCTCTTTGTCTCTCTCTGTCTCTCTCTGTCTCTCTGTCTCTCTCTGTCTCTCTCTGTCTCTCCCTCTGTCTCTCTCTGTGTCTCTCTCTGTCCCTCTCTGTCTATCTCTGTCTCTCTCTCTTTCTCTCTCTGTCTCTCTCACTCTGTCTCTCTCTGTTTCTCTTTGTCTCTCTTTTTCTCTCTCCCTGTCTCTCTCTCTGTCTCTCTCTGTCTCTTACTGTGTCTCTCTCTGTCTCTCTCTGTCTCTCTCTGTCTCTCTCTGTGTCTCTCTTTGTCTCTCTTTGTCTCTATCTCTGTCTCTCTCTGTCTCTCTCTCTGTCTCTGTCTCTCTCTGTCTCTCAATCTATCTCTGTCTCTCTCTGTCTCTCTCTGTATCTCTCAGTCTCTCTCTTTGTCTCTCTTTGTTTCCCTCTCTCTCTGTCTTTCTCTGTGTCTCTCTCTGTCTCCCTATGTTTTTCTCTCTGTATGTCTCTGTCTCTCTCTGTCTCTCTCTCTGTCTCTCTCTGTCATTCTCTGTGTCTCTCTCTGTCTCTCCCTGTGTCTCTCTCTGTCTCTCTCTGTCTCTCTCTCTGTCTCTCTCTGTCTCTCTCTGTGTCTCTCTCTGTCTCTCTTTGTCTCTATCTCTGTCTCTCTCTGTCTCTCTCTCTGTCTCTGTCTCTCTCTTTTTCTCAATCTATCTCTGTCTCTCTCTGTATCTCTCTTTCTCTCTCTTTGTCTCTCTCTGTCTCCCTCTCTGTATATCTCTCTATTTGT
This sequence comes from Mus caroli, assembly GCF_978045245.1. Taxonomy (NCBI): domain Eukaryota; kingdom Metazoa; phylum Chordata; class Mammalia; order Rodentia; family Muridae; genus Mus; species Mus caroli. Next base: position 7,182,705 of record NW_028227276.1, read on the forward strand.
CTCTCTATGTCTCTCTCTCTGTATGTCTGTCTCTCTCTGCCTCTCTCTCTGTCTCTCTCTCTGTCTCCCTCAGTCTCTCTCACTCTGTCTCTGTCTCTCTCTCTGTCTCTCTCTTTGTCTCTGTGTCTCTCTCTGTCATTCTCTGTCTCTCCCTTTGTCTCTCTCTCTGTCTCTCTCTCTGTCTCTCTGTTTGACTCTCTTTCTGTCTCTATCTCTCTCTGTTTGACTCTCTGTCTCTGTCTCTCTCTCTGTCTCTCTCTGTCTCTATCTTTGTCTCTCTCTATCTCACTCTCTCCCTCTCTATCTCTCTCTGTCTCTCTCTGTCTCTCTCTCTCTGTCTCTGTCAGTCTCTCTCACTTTGTCTCTGTCTCTATCTGTCTCTGTCTTTGTCTCTGTCTCTCTCTCTGTGTCTCTCTCTGTCTCTCTCTATCTCTCTGTCTTTCTCTTTCTTTCTCTCTTTGTCTCTTTTCTGTCTCTCTCTCTGTCTCTCTCTGTCTCTCTCTGTCTCTCTCTCTTTCTCTCTCTGTCTCTCTCTGTGTCTCTCTCAATCTCTCTCTGTCTCTATCTCTGTCTCTCTCTCAGTCTCTCTCTGTCTCTGTCTGTCTCTCTGTCTCCCTCTCTGTCTCTCTCTTTGTCTCTCTCTGTCTCTCTCTGTCTCTATCTCTGTCTCTCTTTGTCTCTCTCTATTTCTCTCTCTCTTTGTCTGTCTATCATTCTCTGTCTCTCTCTGTGTCTCTCTCTGTCTCTCTCTGTCTCTCTCTCTGTCTCCTTCTTTGTCTCTCTCTCTGTCTCTCTCTGTCTCTCTCTTTGTCTCTCTCTGTCTCTCTCTGTCTCTCTTTCTCTCTCTGTCTCTCTCTTTGTCTCTCTCTGTCTCTCTCTGTCGCTCTCTCTGTCTCTCTCATTGTCTCTCTCTTTCTCTCTCTCTCTTTGTCACTCTCTGTTTCTCTCTGTCCCTGTCTTTCTCTTTGACTCTCTCTGACTCTCTCTCTTTGCTCTCTCTCTGTTTCTCGATCTGTCTCTTTCTCTGTCTCTCTCTTTGTCTCTCTCTGTCGCTCTCTCTCTGTCTCTCTCTGTCTCTTTCTGTCTCTCTCTCTGTCTCTCTCTGTCTCTCCCTGTCTCTATCTGTCTCTCTCTCTTTCTCTCTCTTCTCTCTCTGTATCTCTCTGTCTCTCTCTGTGTCTCTCTATGTCTCTCTGTATGTCTCTGTCTCTCTCTGTCTCTCTCTATATATCTCCCTGTCTCTCTCAGTCTCTCTCCCTCTGTCTCTGTCTCTCTCTGTCTCCCTCTCTGTATGTCTCTCTATTTGTCTCTCTATGTCTCTCTCTGTATGTCTCTGTCTTTCTCTGTCTCTCTGTCTTTCTCAGTCTCTCTCACTCTGTCTCTGTATTCTCTCTCTGTCTCCTTTTTGTCTCTCTCTCTGTCTCTCTCTGTCTCTCTCTTTGTCTCTCTCTGTCTCTCTCTGTCTCTCTGTCTCTCTCTGTCTCTCTCTGTCTCTCCCTCTGTCTCTCTCTGTGTCTCTCTCTGTCCCTCTCTGTCTATCTCTGTCTCTCTCTGTCTCTCTCTCTTTCTCTCTCTGTCTCTCTCACTCTGTCTCTCTCTGTTTCTCTTTGTCTCTCTTTTTCTCTCTCCCTGTCTCTCTCTCTGTCTCTCTCTGTCTCTTACTGTGTCTCTCTCTGTCTCTCTCTGTCTCTCTCTGTCTCTCTCTGTGTCTCTCTTTGTCTCTCTTTGTCTCTATCTCTGTCTCTCTCTGTCTCTCTCTCTGTCTCTGTCTCTCTCTGTCTCTCAATCTATCTCTGTCTCTCTCTGTCTCTCTCTGTATCTCTCAGTCTCTCTCTTTGTCTCTCTTTGTTTCCCTCTCTCTCTGTCTCTCTCTGTGTCTCTCTCTGTCTCCCTATGTTTTTCTCTCTGTATGTCTCTGTCTCTCTCTGTCTCTCTCTCTGTCTCTCTCTGTCATTCTCTGTGTCTCTCTCTGTCTCTCCCTGTGTCTCTCTCTGTCTCTCTCTGTCTCTCTCTCTGTCTCTCTCTCTGTCTCTCTCTGTGTCTCTCTCTGTCTCTCTTTGTCTCTATCTCTGTCTCTCTCTGTCTCTCTCTCTGTCTCTGTCTCTCTCTTTCTCTCAATCTATCTCTGTCTCTCTCTGTATCTCTCTTTCTCTCTCTTTGTCTCTCTCTGTCTCCCTCTCTGTATATCTCTCTATTTGTCTCTCTATGTCTCTCTCTCTCTCTCTGTATGTCTCTGTCTCTCTCTGCCTCTCTCTCTGTCTCTCTCTGTCTCCCTCAGTATCTCTCACTCTGTCTCTGTCTCTCTCTCTGTCTCTCTCTTTGTCTCTGTGTCTCTCTCTGTCATTCTCTGTCTCTCCCTTTGTCTCTCTCTCTGTCTCTCTCTCTGTCTCTCTGTTTGACTCTCTTTCTGTCTCTATCTCTCTCTGTTTGACTCTCTGTCTCTGTCTCTCTCTCTGTCTCTCTCTGTCTCTATCTTTGTTTCTCTCTGTCTCACTCTCTCCCTCTCTCTCTCTGTTTCTCTCTGTCTCTTGCTCTGTCTCTTTCTCTGTCTCTCTCTGTCTGTCTCTCTGTCTCTCTCTCTGTCTCACTCTTTGTCTCTCTCTGTCTCTCTCTGTCTCTATCTCTGTCTCTCTCTGTCTCTGTCTGTCTCTCTGTCTCTCTCTTTGTCTCTCTCTCTGTCTCACTCTTTGTCTCTCTCTCTCTCTGTCTCTATCTCTGTCTCTTTCTGTCTCCCTCTGTTTCTCTCTGTCTCTCTCTGTCTCTATCTCTGTCTCTCTATGTCACGCTCTGTCTCTATCTTTGTCTCTCTCTGTCTCACTCTCTCCCTCTCCCTTTCTATGTCTCTCTCTGTCTCTTGCTCTGTCTCTCTCTCTGTCTCTCTCTGTCTCCCTCTCTCTCTCTGTCTCTCTCTGTCTCTTGCTCTGTCTCTTTCTCTCTCTCTCTGTCTCTGTCTGTCTCTCTGTCTCTCTCTTTGTCTCTCTCTCTGTCTCACTCTTTGTCTCTCTCTGTCTCTCTCTGTCTCTATCTCTGTCTCTCTCTCTGTCTCTCTCTTTCCCTTTCTCTGTCTCTCTCTGTCTCTCTCCGTCTCTCTCTTTCCCTTTCTGTCTCTCTCTCTGTCTCTCTCTGTCTCTATCTTTGTCTCTCTCTATCTCACTATCTCCCTCTCTATCTCTCTCTGTCTCTCTCTGTCTCTCTCTCTCTGTCTCTGTCAGTCTCTCTCACTTTGTCTCTGTCTCTATCTGTCTCTGACTTTGTCTCTGTCTCTGTCTCTCTCTCTCTCTGTGTCTCTCTCTGTCTCTCTCTATCTCTCTGTCTTTCTCTTTCTTTCTCTCTTTGTCTCTTTTCTGTCTCTCTCTCTCTCTGTCTCTCTCTGTCTCTCTCTGTCTCTCTCTGTCTCTCTCTCTTTCTCTCTCTGTCTCTCTCTGTGTCTCTCTCAATCTCTCTCTGTCTCTATCTCTGTCTCTCTCCCAGTCTCTCTCTGTCTCTGTCTGTCTCTCTGTCTCCCTCTCTGTCTCTCTCTTTGTCTCTCTCTGTCTCTATCTCTGTCTCTCTTTGTCTCTCTCTATTTCTCTCTCTCTTTGTCTGTCTATCTCTCTCTGTCTCTCTCTGTCTCTCTCTGTCTCTCTCTGTCTCTGTCTCTCTCTCTGTCTCCCTCTGTCTCTATCTCTGTCTCTCTCTGTCTCTCTCTGTCTCTATCTGTGTCTCTCTCTGTCTCTCTCAGTCTCTCTCACTCTGTCTCTGTCTCTCTCTATCTCTCTCTTTCTCTCTGTCTCTCTCTGTATCTCTCTCTCTGTCTCTATCTTTGTCTCTCTCTGTCTCTCTCTGTCTCTCTCTGTGTCTCTCTCTGTCTCTCTCTGTATCTCTCTGTCTCTCTCTGTCTCTCTCTGTCTCTCTCTCTGTCTCTCTCTGTCTCTCTAAGTCTATCTCACTCTGTCTCTATCTCTCTCTCTCTCTCTTTGTCTCTGTCTCTCTCTGTCTCTCTGTCTCTCTCAATCTCTTTCACTCTGTCTCTGTCTCTCTCTGTCTCTCTCTTTGTCTCTGACTCTCTCTGTCTCTCTCTGTGTCTCTTTCTGTCTCTCTCTATCTCTCTCTCTGTCTCTTTCTGTCTCTCTCTGTCTCTCTCCCTTTGTCTGTTTTCTGTCTCTGTCTCTCTTTCTGTCTCTCTCTGTCTCTATCTTTGTCTCCCTCTGTCTCACTCTCTCCCTCTCTCTCTCTCTGTCTCTCTCTGTCTCTTGCTCTGTCTCTTTCTCTGTCTCTCTCTGTCTCTGTCTGTTTCTCTGACTCTCTCTTTGTCTCTCTCTCTGTCTCACTCTTTGTCTCTCTCTCTCTCTCTGTCTCTATCTCTGTCTCTCTCTGTCATGTTCTGTCTCGGTCTCTGTCTCTCTCTATCTCTGTCTGTCTCTCTGTCTCTATCTCTGTCTCTCTCTCTGTCTCTCTCTGTCTCTCTCTATTTCTCTGTCTCTTTCTCTGTCTCTCTCTGTGTCTCTCTCTGTCTCTCTATGTCTCTCTCTCTTTATGTCTCTGTCTCTCTCTGTCTCTCTCTCTCTATCTCTCTCTGTGTCTCTGTCTTTCTTCCTCTGTCTCTGTCTCTCTCTGTCTCTCCCTTTGTCTCTCTCTCTGTCTCTCTCTGTGTCTCTCTGTTTGACTCTCTTTCTGTCTCTATCTTTCTCTGTTTGACTCTCTTTCTGTCTCTGTCTCTCTCTCTCTGTCTGTCTCTTGCTCTGTCTCACTGTCTCTCTCTATCTCTGTCTGTCTCTCTGTCTCTCACTTTGTCTCTCTCTCACTGTCTCACTCTTGTCTCTCTCTGTCTCTCTCTTTCTCTATCTCTGTCTCTCTCTGAACGCTCTGTCTCTCTCTCTGTCTCTCTCTGTCTCTTTCTCTGT
>NW_028227276.1:7195087-7203087 GCF_978045245.1 Mus caroli
CCTGTGTCTCTCTCTGTCTCTCTCTGTCTCTCTCTCTGTCTCTCTCTCTGTCTCTCTCTGTGTCTCTCTCTGTCTCTCTTTGTCTCTATCTCTGTCTCTCTCTGTCTCTCTCTCTGTCTCTGTCTCTCTCTTTCTCTCAATCTATCTCTGTCTCTCTCTGTATCTCTCTTTCTCTCTCTTTGTCTCTCTCTGTCTCCCTCTCTGTATATCTCTCTATTTGTCTCGCTATGTCTCTCTCTCTCTCTGTATGTCTCTGTCTCTCTCTGCCTCTCTCTCTGTCTCTCTCTCTGTCTCCCTCAGTCTCTCTCACTCTGTCTCTGTCTCTCTCTCTCTGTCTCTCTCTTTGTCTCTGTCTCTCTCTGTCTCTCTCTCTGTGTCTCTCTCTCTGTCTCTCTATGTCTCTCTCTCTGTCTCTCTCTGTCTCTCTCTTTGTCTCTCTCTGTCTCTGTCTGTCTCTGTCTGGATCTCTTTGTCTCTCTCTGTTTCTCCCTCTCTCTGTCTCTCTCTGTGTCTCTCTCTGTCTCTATATGTCTCTCTCTCTCTGTATGTCTCTGTCTCCCTCTGTCTCTTTCTCTCTATCTCTCTCTCAGTCTCTCTCCCTCTGTCTCTGTCTCTTTCTGTCTCTCTCTTTGTCTCTGTGTCTCTCTCTGTCGCTCTCTGTCTCTCTCTGTCTCTCTCTGTCTCTCCCTCTGTCTCTCTCTGTCTCTCTCTCTCTGTTTCGCTCTGTCTCTCTCTGTCTCTCTCTGTCTCTCTCCCTGTCTCTCTCTGTCTCTCACTCTGTCTCTCTCTGTCTCTCTCTCAGTCTCTCTCTGTCTCTATCTGTGTCTCTCTCTGTCTCTCTCTGTCTCTCTCTGTCTCTCTCTCTCTTTCTCTCTCTCTGTCTCTCTCTGTCTCTCTCTGTCTCTCTCTCTCTTTCTCTCTCTCTGTCTCTCTCTGTCTCTCTCTGTGTCTCTCTGTGTCTCTCTCTGTCTCTCTCTCTGTTTCTCTCTGTGTCTCTCTCTGTCTCTCTTTGTCTCTGTCTTTGTCTCTCTCTGTCTCTCTCTTTGTCTCTCTCTGTCTCTCTCTGTCCCTGTCTGTCTCTCTCTGTCTCTCTCTCTGTATGTCTCTGTCTCTCTCTCTGTCTCTCTCAGTCTCTCTGATCTGTCTCTGTCTCTCTCTGTCTCTCTCTTTGTCTCTGTCTCTCTCTGTCTCTCCCTCTGTTTTTCTCTGTGTATCTCTATGTCTCTCTCTGTCACTATCTCTGTCTCTCTCTGTCTCGCTCTCAGTCTCTCTCTGTCTCTATCTGTGTCTCTCTCTGTCTCTCTCTCTTTCTCTCTCTCTGTCTCTCTCTTTCTCTCTCTGTCTCTCTCTCTCTTTCTCTCTCTCTGTCTCTCTCTGTCTCTCTCTGTGTCTCTCTGTGTCTCTCTCTGTCTCTCTCTCTGTTTCTCTCTGTGTCTCTCTCTGTCTCTCTTTGTCTCTGTCTTTGTCTCTCTCTGTCTCTCTCTTTGTCTCTCTCTGTCTCTCTCTGTCCCTGTCTGTCTCTCTCTGTCTCTCTCTCTGTATGTCTCTGTCTCTCTCTCTGTCTCTCTCAGTCTCTCTGATCTGTCTCTGTCTCTCTCTGTCTCTCTCTTTGTCTCTGTCTCTCTGTCTCTCCCTCTGTTTTTCTCTGTGTATCTCTATGTCTCTCTCTGTCACTATCTCTGTCTCTCTCTGTCTCTCTCTCAGTCTCTCTCTGTCTCTCTCTGTATCTCTCTCTGTCTCTCTCTGTCTCCCTTTTTCTCTCTCTCTCTTTCTCTCTCTCTGTCTCTCTCTGTCTCTCTCTCTGTCTCTCTCTGTGTCTATCTCTGTCTCTCTTTCTCTCTATCTCTATCTCTCTCTGTCTCTCTCTCTCTGTATCTCTCTGTCTCTCTTATTGTTTCTCTCTGTCTCCCTCTCTCTCTGTCTCTGTGTCTCTCTCGGTCTCTCTATGTCTCTCTCTCTGTATGTCTCTGTCTCTCTCTGTCTCTCTCCGTGTCTCTCTCTTTCTCTCTCACTCTGTCTCTGTCTCTCTCTTCATCTCTGTCTCTCTCTGTCTCTCTCTGTGTCTCTGTCTCTCTCTCTGTTTCTCTCTGTCTCTCTCTGTTTCTCTGTAACTCTGTCTTACTCTCTCTCTGTCTCTCTCCGTGTCTCTCTCTGTCTCTCTCTATCTCTCTCTGTCTCTCTCTGTCCCTCTCTATGTCTCTCTCTTTCTCTCTCTGTCTCTTTGTCTGTCTCTATATGTCTCTCTCTTTCTCTCTCTCCTTCTCTCTCTCTCTGTGTCTCTCTCTGTGTTTCTCTCTGTGTCTCTCTCTGTCTCTCTGTCTCTGTCTCTCTCTGTCTCTCTCTCTGTATGTCTCTGTCTCTCTCTCTGTCTCTCTCTGTCACTCTCTGTCTCTTTCTGTCTCTCTCTCTGTCTCTCTCTGTCTCTCTCTCTGTCTCTCTCTTTCTCTCTCTCCTTCTCTCTCTCTCTGTGTCTCTCTCTGTGTTTCTCTCTGTCTCTCTCTGTTTCTCTCTTTCTCTCTCTCTATTCTCTCTGTCTCTCTATCTGTCTCTTTGTCTGTCTCTCTCTTTGTCTCTCTCTGTCTCTCTCTGTCACTCTCTGTCTCTTTCTGTCTCTCTCTGTCTCTCTCTGTCTCTCTCTCTGTCTCTATCTGTCTCTTTCTCTGTCTCTCTCTGTCTCTCTCTGTGTCTTTCTCTCTCTGTCTCTCTCTGTGTCTCTCTCTGTCTCTCTATGTCTCTCTCTGTATATCTCTGACTCTCTCTGTCTCTCTCTCTGTCTCTCTCTGTTTCTCTCTATCTCTCTCTCATTATTTCTCTATCTCTCTCTTTGACTCTCTCTGTCTCCCTCTCTCTCTGTCTCTCTCTGTCTCTCTATGTCTCTCTCTCTGTATGTCTCTGACTCTCTCTGTCTCTCTCTCTGTCGCTCTCAGTCTCTCTCACTCTGCCTCTGTCTCTCTCTTTTTCTCTGTCTCTCTCTCTGTCTCTCTCTTTGTCTCTCTCTGTCTCTCTCTGTCACTCTCTGTTTCTTTCTGTCTCTCTCTCTGTCTCTCTCTGTCTCTCTCTCTGTCTCTATCTGTCTCTTTCTCTGACTCTCTCTGTCTCTCTCTGTATCTCTCTTTCTCTCTGTGTGTCTCTCTCTCTCTGTCTCTCTCTGTGTCTCTCTCTGTCTCTCTATGTCTCTCTCTCTGTATGTCTCTGACTCTCTCTGTCTCTCTCTGTCTCTCTCTCTCTGTCTCTATCTGACTCTCTCTCTTTCTCTCTCTGTCTCTCTCTGTATTTCTCTGTCTCTCTCTGTGTCTCTCTCTCACTGTCTCTCACTGTGTCTCTCTATTTCTCTCTCTCTGTATGTCTCTGTCTCTCTCTGTCTCTCTCTATATATATATATCTCCCTGTCTCTCTTATCTCTCTTTCTCTGTCTCTGTCTCTCTCTGTCTCTCTGTTTGTCTCTCTCTCTGTCTCTCTCTGTGTCTCTCTCTGTCTCTCTCTCTGTCTCCCTCAGTCTCTCTCACTCTGTCTCTGTCTCTCTCTCTGTCTCTCTCTTTGTCTCTGTCTCTCTCTGTCTCTCTCTCTGTGTCTCTCTCTCTGTCTCTCTATGTCTCTCCCTCTGTCTCTCTCTGTGTCTCTCTCTGTCTCTCTCTGTCTCTATCTCTGTCTCTCTCTGTTTCTCTCTGTCTCTCTCTTTGTCTCTCTCTGTCTCTGTCTGTCTCTGTCTGTATCTCTCTGTCTCTCTCTGTTTCTCCCTCTCTCTGTCTCTCTCTGTGTCTCTCTCTGTCTCTATATGTCTCTCTCTCTGTATGTCTCTGTCTCTCTCTGTCTTTTTCTCTCTATCTCTCTCTCAGTCTCTCTCCCTCTGTCTCTGTCTCTTTCTGTCTCTCTTTGTCTCTGTGTCTCTCTCTGTCGCTCTCTGTCTCTCTCTGTCTCTCTCTGTTTCTCTCTGTCTCTCCCTCTGTCTCTCTCTCTGTTTCGCTCTGTCTCTCTCTGTCTCTCTCCCTGTCTCTCTCTCTGTCTCTCTCTGTCTCTCACTCTGTCTCTCTCTGTTTCTCTCTCAGTCTCTTTCTGTCTCTGTGTCTCTCTCTGTCTCTCTCTGTCTCTCTCTGTCTCTCTCTCTTTCTCTCTCTCTTTCTCTCTCTGTCTCTCTGTGTCTCTCTGTGTCTCTCTCTGTCTCTCTCTCTGTTTCTCTCTGTGTCTCTCTCTGTCTCTCTTTGTCTCTGTCTTTGTCTCTCTCTGTCTCTCTCTCTGTCTCTCTCTGTCTCTCTGTCTCTGTCTGTCTCTCTCTCTGTATGTCTCTGTCTCTCTCTCTGTCTCTCTCAGTCTCACTGATCTGTCTCTGTCTCTCTCTGTCTCTCTCTTTGTCTCTGTCTCTCTCTGTCACTATCTCTGTCTCTCTCTGTCTCTCTCTCAGTCTCTCTCTCTGTCTCTGTCTGTATCTCTCTCTGTCTCTCTCTGTCTCTCTTTTTCTCTCTCTCTTTCTCTCTCTCTTTCTCTCTCTGTCTCTCTCTGTCTCTCTCTGTGTCTCTCTCTTTCTCTCTTTCTCTCTATCTCTGTCTCTCTCTGTCTCTCTCTCTGTATCTCTCTGTCTCTCTTATTGTTTCTCTCTGTCTCCCTCTCTCTCTGTCTCTGTGTCTCTCTCTGTCTAAATATGTCTCTCTCTTTGTATCTGTCTTTGTCTCTCTCTGTCTCTCTCTGTGTCTCTCTCTGTCTCTCTCTATCTCTCTCTGTCTCTCTCTGTCCCTCTCTTTGTCTCTCTCTTTCTCTCTCTGTCTCTCTGTCTGTCTCTATATGTCTCTCTCTTTCTCTCTCTCCTTCTCTCTCTCTCTGTGTCTCTCTCTGTATTTCTCTCTGTCTCTCTCTCTGTCTCTGTTTCTCTCTTTCTCTCTCTCTATTCTCTCTGTCTCTGTCTTTCTCTCTGTCTCTCTCTGGCTCTCTCTCTTTGTCTCTGTGTCTCTCTATCTGTCTCTTTCTCTGTCTCTCTCTTTGTCTCTCTCTGTCTCTCTCTGTCACTCTCTGTCTCTTTCTGTCTCTCTCTCTGTCTCTCTCTGTCTCTCTCTCTGTTTGTCTCTGTGTCTCTCTATCTGTCTCTTTCTCTGTCTCTCTCTTTGTCTCTCTCTGTCTCTCTCTGTCACTCTCTGTCTCTTTCTGTCTCTCTCTGTCTCTCTCTGTCTCTCTCTCTCTGTCTCTATCTGTCTCTTTCTCTGTCTCTCTCTGTCTCTCTCTGTATCTCTCTGTCTCTCTCTGTGTCTCTCTCTCTCTGTCTCTCTCTGTGTCTCTCTCTGTCTCTCTATGTCTCTCTCTCTGTATGTCTCTGACTCTCTCTGTCTCTCTCTCTGTCTCTCTCTGTCTCTCTCTCTGTCTCTCTCTGTTTCTCTCTATCTCTCTCTCATTATTTCTCTATCTCTCTCTTTGACTCTCTCTGTCTCCCTCTCTCTCTGTCTCTCTCTGTCTCTCTATGTCTCTCTCTCTGTATGTCTCTGACTCTCTCTGTCTCTCAGTCTCTCTCACTCTGTCTCTGTCTCTCTCTTTTTCTCTGTCTCTCTCTCTGTCTCTCTCTGTGCCTCTCTCTGTCTCTCTCTATCTCTCTCTCTGTCTCTTTCTTTCTTTCTCTGTCTCTCTCTCTTTGTCTCTTTTCTGTCTCTCTCTGTGTTTCTCTCTGTCTCTCTCTGTATCTCTCTCTCTTTCTGTCTCTCTCTGTCTCCTTTTCTGTCTCTCACTGTGTTTCTCTCTGTCTCTCTCTGTCTCTCTCTGTGTGTCTGTCTCTTTCTCTGTCTCTCTCTTTGTCTCTTTCTCTGTCTCTCTCTGTCTCTCTTTTTGTCTCTCTCTGTCTCTCCCTGCCTCTCTCTCTATGTCTCTCTCTTTGTCTCTCTCTTTCTCTCTCTCTCTGTGTCTCTCTGTGTTTCTCTCTCTCTGTCTCTCTCTGTTTCTCTCTTTCTCTCTATCTGTGTCTATATCTGTGTCTCTCTCTGTCTCTCTCTGTCTCTCTCTCTCTGTCTAACTCTGTCTCTCTCTCTCTATCTCTCTGTGTCTCTGTCTTTCTCACTTTCTCTCTCTGGCTCTCTCTCTTTGTCTCTCTCTCTGTCTCACTATCTGTCTCGTTTTCTGTCTCTCCCTTTGTCTCTGTCTGTCTCTCTCTGTCTTTGTGTCTTTCTCTGTCTCTCTCTGTGTCTCTCTCTGTCTCTCTATGTCTCTCTCTCACTCTGTCTCTCTCAGGCTCTCTCCCTCTGTCTCTCTTTCTCTCTGTCACTCTCTTCTTAAAGAGAGAATTAGAGTAGAGCTGAGGCAATTGTGGACCACACCTTTAGCCTCAGACAGATTTCTGCATTCAAAGTCACCCTGCCTTACAGAGTGACTTCCAAGTCAGCCAGGTCTACACATAGAAACCCTATCTGAAAACAATAATAATAATTGAAAGAAAGAGAAAGAAGAAAGAAAGAAAGAAAGAAAGAAAGAAAGAAAGAAAGAAAGAAAAAAAAGAAAGAAAGAAAGAAAGGCAAGAAAGGAAGGAAGAAAATATTTTTTAAAATATTATATGGAAAAAATATTACATGAAAATAATCTTATTTCCAGGAAAAAATATTCCTTGGAAATATGATTTCTTTAATCTGTGTACCCAAGACTAACACAGACACCTACATGCACACAAACATGGAGTAAGAGAGAAAAATAAAAAGGAATGACATGAATTTAACTTACGAAAAAAAAAATTAGAAAAATTAAAAAAATTACAACCAAGCCCTCTAGATGGCAAGTAACCACAATCACAGCAGAAATATTGCACACACACACACAGAAACACACACAATCTCTGTCATTAAATCCAACGTGCCTTCATGATCAAAGTACTTTAGTCAATAGTACTAGAAGAAAGGTATGTCGGGGGCTAGTGAGATGGTTCAGTGGGGAAGAGCACTGACTGCTCTTCCAAATGTACTGAGTTCAAATCCCAGCAACCACATGGTGGCTCACAACCACACATAATGTGATCTGATACCCTCTTCTGGTGCATTTGAAGACAGCTACAGTGAACTTATACTAATAAATAAATCTTTGTCCAGAACAAGTGGGCTTGGCTAGAGCAAGCAGAGGTCCTAAGTTCAATTCCCAACAAACACATGAAGGATCACAACCATCTGTACAACTAAAGTGTGTACTCATATACATAAAATACATAAATCTAGAAAGAAAGAAAGAAAGAAAGAAAGAAAGAAAGAAAGAAAGAAAGAAAGAAAGAAGGAAGGAAGGAAGGAAGGAAGGAAGGAAGGAAGGAAGGAAGGAAGGAAGGAAGGAAAGAAGGAAGGAGGGAAGGAAGGAAGGAAGGGAAGAATGAAAGGAACATATGTCAGTAAAATAAAAGCCTGAACCTTCTCTGCTTTTGTTTTCTTGATCCTAGAGATAGGGTTTCTCTTGGTGTAGCCCTGGCAGTCCTTTCTTTAACTATCAGTGTAGGGTTGGGTAGCCTCAAACTCACACAGGTCCTCTCTGCCTTCGTGTCTGCCTGCCTCTGACACCCACACAGCCTGGCAGAAGCCAGAATCTCTTTTTCCCTCTTATTTATATATTTCTTAGTTTGTTTGGTTACTTGCTTGCTTGTTTGCTGTTATTATTACTTTTAGTTTTCAATGTAAGTGTGTGTGTCACCATGCACCCCCTGAGAATTAATTTTAAAAACCAAAAAAAAAAAAAAAAAAAGGAAATTCTAATCATATAGAAGGTACATATCTGTGCGGCTGTCACAGTGCTCTTTAAGGCTTACTGTAAATAATAAAAATTATGTGTCCTTTACCAAAAAACAGAAGGGAAGGGAGGTGGTAAGCCTGCGTGTTTGTTGTCTGCTGCCTAGATGACTGCATATCAGAAGAAGGCACCAGAAAATAGGTGAAGCCACCATGAAGTTCCTGAAAATTAATTTAAAAAAAAAAAAAAAAGGAAATTCAAATCACATAGTAGGTAGATATCTGCGCAGCTGTCAGAGTGCTGTTTAAGGCTTACTGTAAATAATAAAAATTGTT
>NW_028227276.1:7203187-7205687 GCF_978045245.1 Mus caroli
GACAGAGAGAGACAGAGACAGAGATAGAGAGATACAGAGAGAGACAGAGAGATACAGAGAGAGACAGAGAGAGACACAGAGAGTGACAGAGCGACAGAGTGATAAACAGAGAGAGACAGAGATAGAGACAGAGAGACGGAGTTAGAGACAGAGAGAGACAAAGACAGAGTGAGAGAGACTGAGAGAGACAGAGGGTGAGACAGAGAGACAGAGAGAGACAGATATAGAGACAGAGAGACAGAGGGAGATGGAGAGAGACAGAGAGAGACAATGAGAGACAGAGAGAGAAAGAGAGAGACAGAGATAGAGACAGAGAGAGACAAAGACAGAGTGAGAGAGACTGAGAGAGACAGAGAGATTACAGAGAGAGACAGAGATACAGAGACAGAGACACAGTGAGAGATAGAGAGAGACAGAGAGAGACACAGAGAGAGACAGAGCGACAGAGTGATAAACAGAGAGAGACAGAGATAGAGACAGAGAGATGGATATAGAGACAGAGAGAGACAAAGACAGAGTGAGAGAGACTGAGAGAGACAGAGGGTGAGACAGAGAGACAGAGAGAGACAGAGAGATACAGACAGAGACAAAGATACAGATAGAGACAGAGATAGAGACAGAGAGACAGAGAGAGACAGAGAGATACAGAGAGAGACACAGTGAGAGATAGAGATAGACAGAGAGAGACACAGAGTTAGACAGGGCGACAGAGTGATAAACAGAGTGACACAGAGATAGAGACAGAGAGAGACAGAGGGAGACAGAGAAAGTCAGAGACAAAGAGAGAGACAGAGAGAAACAGGGACAGAGTGAGAGAGACTGTGAGACTGAGAGAGACAGAGAGAGACAGAGAGAGTCAGAGAGATACAGAGACAGAGAGAGACAGAGAGAGACAGGGAGAGAGACAAAGAGAAAGAGATAGAGACATAGAGAGACAGAGAGAGAGACAGAGAGAGACAAAGAGATAAACAGAGAGAGTCATAGATAGAGACAGAGAGAGATGGAGAGAGACAGAGAGAGTCAGTGAGAGACAGAGAGAGACAGAGAGACAGAGATAGAGATATAGAGAGACAGAGACAAAGAGAGAGAGAGGAGAGACAGAGATAGATACAGAGAGAGACAGAAGGAGACAGAGAGAGACAGAGAAAGAGACAGAGAGAGACAGAGACAGAGTGAGAGAGACTGAGAGAGACAGAGAGAGACAGAGAGAGAAAGAGATAGAGACAGAGAGACAGAGAGATACAGGGAAAGACAGAGAGAGACACAGTGAGAGATATAGAGAGACAGAGAGAGACACAGAGGGAGACAGAGCGACAGAGTGATAAACAGAGAGAGACAGAGAGAAACAGAGACAGAGACAGAGAGAGACAGAGATAGAGAGAGAGACAGAGAGAGACAGAGATACAGAGAGAGACAGAGAGAGACAGAGATAGTGACAGAGAGAGACATAGAGAGACAGAGAGAGATAGAGATAGAGACAGAGAGACAGAGGGAGATGGAGAGAGACAGAGAGAGACAATGAGAGACAGAGAGAGAAAGAGAGAGACAGAGATAGAGACAGAGAGAGACAAAGACAGAGTGAGAGAGACTGAGAGAGACAGAGAGATTACAGAGAGAGACAGAGAGAGACAGAGACAGAGACACAGTGAGAGATAGAGAGAGACAGAGAGACACACAGAGAGAGACAGAGCGACAGAGTGATAAACAGAGAGAGACAGTGATAGAGACAGAGAGACGGAGATAGAGACAGAGAAAGACAAAGACAGAGTGAGAGAGACTGAGAGAGACAGAGGGTGAGACAGAGAGACAGAGAGAGACAGAGAGATACAGACAGAGACAAAGATACAGATAGAGACAGAGATAGAGACAGAGAGACAGAGAGAGACAGAGAGATACAGAGAGAGACACAGTGAGAGATAGAGATAGACAGAGAGAGACACAGAGTGAGACAGGGCGACAGAGTGATAAACAGAGTGACACAGAGATAGAGACAGAGAGAGACAGAGGGAGACAGAGAAAGACAGAGACAAAGAGAGAGGCAGTGAGAGACAGAGACAGAGTGAGAGAGACTGTGAGACTGAGAGAGACAGAGAGAGACAGAGAGAGACAGAGACAGAGAGAGACAGAGAGAGACAGGGAGAGAGACAGAGAGAAAGAGATAGAGACATAGGGAGACAGAGAGACAGAGAGAGACAAAGAGATAAACAGAGAGAGTCATAGATAGAGACAGAGAGAGACGGAGAGAGACAGAGAGAGTCAGTGAGAGACAGAGAGAGACAGAGAGACAGAGATAGAGATAGAGAGAGACAGAGACAAAGAGAGAGACAGGGAGAGACAGAGATATATACAGAGAGAGACAGAAGGAGACAGAGAGAGACAGAGAAAGAGACAGAGAGAGACAGAGACAGAGTGAGAGAGACTGAGAGAGACAGAGAGAGAGACAGAGAGAGACAGAGAGAGACAGAGAGAGACAGAGAGAGACAGAGACAGAGAGAGACAG
>NW_028227276.1:7213187-7263187 GCF_978045245.1 Mus caroli
AGAGAGAGACAGAGAGAGACACAGAGAGAGACAGAGCGACAGAGTGATAAACAGAGAGAGACAGAGATAGAGACAGAGAGAGACGGAGAGAGAGAGAGAGACAATAAGAGACAGAGAGAGAAAGAGAGAGAGAGAGAGACAGAGAGAGAGAAAGGTAGACAGAGAAAGACAGAGAGAGACACAGAGAAAGACAGAGAGAAACAGCGAGAGACAGTGAGAGACAGAGATAGGGAGACAGAGACACAGAGAGACACATAGAGAGACACAGAGAGACACCGTGAGAAACAGAGACAAAGATTGAGACAGACAGAGACAGAAACAGAGACAAAGATAGACAGAGAGAGACACAGAGAGACACAGAGAAAGACAGAGAGAGACTGATAGAGACAGATATAGAGACAGAGAAAGACAAAGAGAGAGACAGAGAGAGACAGAGAGAAGGAGATAGAGACATAGAGAGACACAGAGAGAGACAGAGAGAGACAAAGAGATAAACAGAGAGACAGAGATAGAGACAGAGAGAGACAGAGACAAAGAGAGAGACAGAGAGAGACAGAGACAGAGTGAGAGAGACTGAGAGACAGAGAGACACACAGAGAGAGACAGAGAGTCAGAGAGAGACAGAGATAGAGACAGAGAGAGACAGAGACAGAGATAGAGAGATACAGAGAGAGACAGAGAGATACAGAGAGAGACAGAGAGAGACACAGAGAGTGACAGAGCGACAGAGTGATAAACAGAGAGAGACAGAGATAGAGACAGAGAGACAGAGATAGAGACAGAGAGAGACAAAGACAGAGTGAGAGAGACTGAGAGAGACAGAGGGTGAGATAGAGAGACAGAGAGAGACAGAGAGATACAGAGAGAGACAGAGATACAGATAGAGACAGAGATAGAGACAGAGAGACAGAGAGAGACAGAGAGAGACAGAGAGAGACACAGTGAGAGATAGAGATAGACAGAGAGAGACACAGAGTGAGACAGGGCGACAGAGTGATAAACAGAGTGACACAGAGATAGAGACAGAGAGAGACAGAGGGAGACAGAAAAAGACAGAGACAAAGAGAGAGACAGAGACAGAGTGAGAGAGACTGTGAGACTGAGAGAGACAGAGAGACAGAGAGAGACAGAGAGAGACAGAGACAGAGAGAGACAGAGAGAGACAGGGAGAGGGACAGAGAGAAAGAGATAGAGACATAGAGAGACAGAGAGAGAGACAGAGAGAGACAAAGAGATAAACAGAGAGAGTCATAGATAGAGACAGAGAGAGACGGAGAGAGACAGAGAGAGTCAGTGAGAGACAGAGAGAGACAGAGAGACAGAGATAGAGATAGAGAGAGACAGAGACAAAGAGAGAGACAGGGAGAGACAGAGATAGATACAGAGAGAGACTGAAGGAGACAGAGAGAGACAGAGAAAGAGACAGAGAGAGACAGAGACAGAGTGAGAGAGACTGAGAGAGACAGAGAGAGAGACAGAGAGAGACAGAGAGAGACAGAGAGAGACAGAGAGAGACAGAGAGAGACAGAGACAGAGAGAGACAGAGATAGAAAGAGAGACAGAGAGACAGAGGGAGACAGAATGATACAGAGAGAGACAGAGAGAGACACAGAGAGAGACAGAGCGACAGAGTGATAAACAGAGAGAGACAGAGATAGAGACAGAGAGAGACAGAGAGAGAGAGAGACAATGAGAGACAGAGAGAGAAAGAGAGAGAGAGAGAGACAGAGAGAGAGAAAGGTAGACAGAGAAAGACAGAGAGAGACACAGAGAGAGACAGAAACAGCGAGAGACAGTGAGAGACAGAGATAGGGAGACAGAGACACAGAGAGACACATAGAGAGACACAGAGAGACACCGTGAGAAACAGAGACAAAGATTGAGACAGACAGAGACAGAAACAGAGACAAAGATAGACAGAGAGAGACACAGAGAGACACAGAGAGAGACAGAGAGAGACTGATAGAGACAGATATAGAGACAGAGAAAGACAAAGAGAGAGACAGAGAGAGACACAGAGAGAGACAGAGAGAAGGAGATAGAGACATAGAGAGACACAGAGAGAGACAGAGAGAGACAAAGAGATAAACAGAGAGACAGAGATAGAGACAGAGAGAGACAGAGACAAAGAGAGAGACAGAGAGAGACAGAGACAGAGTGAGAGAGACTGAGAGACAGAGAGACACACAGAGAGAGACAGAGAGTCAGAGAGAGACAGAGATAGAGACAGAGAGAGACAGAGACAGAGATAGAGAGATACAGAGAGAGACAGAGAGAGACAGAGAGAGACACAGAGAGTGACAGAGCGACAGAGTGATAAACAGAGAGAGACAGAGATAGAGACAGAGAGACAGAGATAGAGACAGAGAGAGAGAAAGACAGAGTGAGAGAGACTGAGAGAGACAGAGGGTGAGATAGAGAGACAGAGAGAGACAGAGAGATACAGAGAGAGACAGAGATACAGATAGAGACAGAGATAGAGACAGAGAGACAGAGAGAGACAGAGAGAGACAGAGAGAGACACAGTGAGAGATAGAGATAGACAGAGAGAGACACAGAGTGAGACAGGGCGACAGAGTGATAAACAGAGTGACACAGAGATAGAGACAGAGATAGACAGAGGGAGACAGAGAAAGACAGAGACAAAGAGAGAGACAGAGAGAGACAGAGACAGAGTGAGAGAGACTGTGAGACTGAGAGAGACAGAGAGAGAGAGAGAGACAGAGAGAGACAGAGACAGAGAGAGACAGAGAGAGACAGGGAGAGAGACAGAGAGAAAGAGATAGAGACATAGAGAGACAGAGAGATAAACAGAGAGAGTCATAGATAGAGACAGAGAGAGACGGAGAGAGAAGAGAGTGTCAGTGAGAGACAGAGAGAGACAGAGAGACAGAGATAGAGATAGAGAGAGACAGAGACAAAGAGAGAGACAGGAGAGACAGAGATAGATACAGAGAAAGACAGAAGGAGACAGAGAGAAACAGAGAAAGAGACAGAGAGAGACAGAGACAGAGTGAGAGAGACTGAGAGAGACAGAGAGAGACAGAGAGAGACAGAGAGAGACAGAGAGAGACAGAGAGAGACTGAGACAGAGAGAGACAGAGATAGAAAGAGAGACAGAGAGAGACTGAGAGAGACAGAGAGAGAGACAGAGAGAGACAGAGAGAGACAGAGATAGAGACAGAGAGACAGAGGGAGACAGAATGATACAGAGAGAGACAGAGAGAGACACAGAGAGAAACAGAGCGACAGAGTGATAAACAGAGAGAGACAGAGATAGAGACAGAGAGAGACAGAGAGAGAGACCGAGATAGACAGAAAGAGTGACAGAGAGAGACAGATTGAGACAGATAGAGACAGAGAGACAGAGGGTGAGACAGAGAGACAGAGATAGAGACAGAGAGAGACAGAGACAAAGAGAGAGACAGAGAGAGACAGAGACAGACTGAGAGAGACTGAGAGTCAGAGAGAGACACAGAGAGAGACAGAGAGAGTCAGAGAGAGACAGAGATAGAGACAGAGAGAGACAGAGACAGAGATAGAGAGATACAGAGAGAGACAGAGAGATACAGAGAGAGACAGAGAGAGACACAGAGAGTGACAGAGCGACAGAGTGATAAACAGAGAGAGACAGAGATAGAGACAGAGAGACGGAGATAGAGACAGAGAGAGTCAAAGACAGAGTGAGAGAGACTGAGAGAGACAGAGGGTGAGACAGAGAGACAGAGAGAGACAGAGAGATACAGAGAGAGACAGAGAGAGACAGAGACAGAGACACAGTGAGAGATAGAGAGAGACAGAGAGAGACACAGAGAGAGACAGAGCGACAGAGTGATAAACAGAGAGAGACAGAGATAGAGACAGAGAGACAGAGATAGAGACCGAGAGAGACAAAGACAGAGTGAGAGAGACTGAGAGAGACAGAGGGTGAGACAGAGAGACAGAGAGAGACAGAGAGATACAGACAGAGACAAAGATACAGATAGAGACAGAGATAGAGACAGAGAGACAGAGAGAGACAGAGAGATACAGAGAGAGACACAGTGAGAGATAGAGATAGACAGAGAGAGACACAGAGTTAGACAGGGCGACAGAGTGATAAACAGAGTGACACAGAGATAGAGACAGAGAGAGACAGAGGGAGACAGAGAACGACATAGACAAAGAGAGAGACAGAGAGAAACAGAGTCAGAGTGAGAGAGACTGTGAGACTGAGGTAGACAGAGAGAGACAGAGAGAGACAGAGAGAGACAGAGACAGAGAGAGACAGAGAGAGACAGGGAGAGGGACAGAGAGAAAGAGATAGAGACATAGAGAGACAGAGAGAGAGACAGAGAGAGACAAAGAGATAAACAGAGAGAGTCATAGATAGAGACAGAGAGAGACGGAGAGAGACAGAGAGAGTCAGTGAGAGACAGAGAGAGACAGAGAGACAGAGATAGAGATAGAGAGAGACAGAGACAAAGAGAGAGACAGGGAGAGACAGAGACAGATACAGAGAGAGACTGAAGGAGACAGAGAGAGACAGAGAAAGAGACAGAGAGAGACAGAGACAGAGTGAGAGAGACTGAGAGAGACAGAGAGAGAGACAGAGAGAGACAGAGAGAGACAGAGAGAGACAGAGAGAGACAGAGAGAGACAGAGACAGAGAGAGACAGAGATAGAAAGAGAGACAGAGAGACAGAGGGAGACAGAATGATACAGAGAGAGACAGAGAGAGACACAGAGAGAGACAGAGCGACAGAGTGATAAACAGAGAGAGACAGAGATAGAGACAGAGAGAGACGGAGAGAGAGAGAGACTGTGAGACTGAGAGAGACAGAGAGAGAGAGAGAGAGATAGAGAGAGACAGAGACAAAGAGAGAGACAGGAGAGACAGAGATAGATACAGAGAAAGACAGAAGGAGACAGAGAGAAACAGAGAAAGAGACAGAGAGAGACAGAGACAGAGTGAGAGAGACTGAGAGAGACAGAGAGAGACAGAGAGAGACAGAGAGAGACAGAGAGAGACAGAGACAGAGAGATACAGAGATAGAAAGAGAGACAGAGAAAGACTGAGAGAGACAGAGAGAGAGACAGAGAGAGACAGAGAGAGACAGAGATAGAGACAGAGAGACAGAGGGAGACAGAATGATACAGAGAGAGACAGAGAGAGACACAGAGAGAGACAGAGCGACAGAGTGATAAACAGAGAGAGACAGAGATAGAGACAGAGAGAGACAGAGAGAGAGACCGAGATAGACAGAAAGAGTGACAGAGAGAGACAGATTGAGACAGATAGAGACAGAGAGAGACAGAGAGATACAGAGAGAGACAGAGATACAGATAGAGACAGAGATAGAGACAGAGAGACAGAGAGAGACGGAGAGAGACAGAGAGAGTCAGTGAGAGACAGAGAGAGACAGATAACAGAGATAGAGATAGAGAGAGACAGAGACAAAGAGAGAGACAGGGAGAGACAGAGATAGATACAGAGAGAGACAGAAGGAGACAGAGAGAGACAGAGAAAGAGACAGAGAGAGACAGAGACAGAGTGAGAGAGACTGAGAGAGACAGAGAGAGAGACAGAGAGAGACAGAGAGAGACAGAGAGAGACAGAGACAGAGAGAGACAGAGATAGAAAGAGAGACAGAGAGACAGAGGGAGACAGAATGATACAGAGAGAGACAGAGAGAGACACAGAGAGAGACAGAGCGACAGAGTGATAAACAGAGAGAGACAGAGATAGAGACAGAGAGAGACGGAGAGAGAGAGAGAGACAACAAGAGACAGAGAGAGAAAGAGAGAGAGAGAGAGACAGAGAGAGAGAAAGGTAGACAGAGAAAGACAGAGAGAGACACAGAGAGAGACAGAGAGAAACAGCGAGAGACAGTGAGAGACAGAGATAGGGAGACAGAGACACAGAGAGACACATAGAGAGACACAGAGAGACACCGTGAGAAACAGAGACAAAGATTGAGACAGACAGAGACAGAAACAGAGACAAAGATAGACAGAGAGAGACACAGAGAGACACAGAGAAAGACAGAGAGAGACTGATAGAGACAGATATAGAGACAGAGAAAGACAAAGAGAGAGACAGAGAGAGACAGAGAGAAGGAGATAGAGACATAGAGAGACACAGAGAGAGACAGAGAGAGACAAAGAGATAAACAGAGAGACAGAGATAGAGACAGAGAGAGACAGAGACAAAGAGAGAGACAGAGAGAGACAGAGACAGAGTGAGAGAGACTGAGAGACAGAGAGACACACAGAGAGAGACAGAGAGTCAGAGAGAGACAGAGATAGAGACAGAGAGAGACAGAGACAGAGATAGAGAGATACAGAGAGAGACAGAGAGATACAGAGAGAGACAGAGAGAGACACAGAGAGTGACAGAGCGACAGAGTGATAAACAGAGAGAGACAGAGATAGAGACAGAGAGACAGAGATAGAGACAGAGAGAGACAAAGACAGAGTGAGAGAGACTGAGAGAGACAGAGGGTGAGATAGAGAGACAGAGAGAGACAGAGAGATACAGAGAGAGACAGAGATACAGATAGAGACAGAGATAGAGACAGAGAGACAGAGAGAGACAGAGAGAGACAGAGAGAGACACAGTGAGAGATAGAGATAGACAGAGAGAGACACAGAGTGAGACAGGGCGACAGAGTGATAAACAGAGTGACACAGAGATAGAGACAGAGAGAGACAGAGGGAGACAGAAAAAGACAGAGACAAAGAGAGAGACAGAGAGAGACAGAGACAGAGTGAGAGAGACTGTGAGACTGAGAGAGACAGAGAGACAGAGAGAGACAGAGAGAGACAGAGACAGAGAGAGACAGAGAGAGACAGGGAGAGGGACAGAGAGAAAGAGATAGAGACATAGAGAGACAGAGAGAGAGACAGAGAGAGACAAAGAGATAAACAGAGAGAGTCATAGATAGAGACAGAGAGAGACGGAGAGAGACAGAGAGAGTCAGTGAGAGACAGAGAGAGACAGAGAGACAGAGATAGAGATAGAGAGAGACAGAGACAAAGAGAGAGACAGGGAGAGACAGAGATAGATACAGAGAGAGACTGAAGGAGACAGAGAGAGACAGAGAAAGAGACAGAGAGAGACAGAGACAGTGTGAGAGAGACTGAGAGAGACAGAGAGAGAGACAGAGAGAGACAGAGAGAGACAGAGAGAGACAGAGAGAGACAGAGAGAGACAGAGAGAGACAGAGATAGAAAGAGAGACAGAGAGACAGAGGGAGACAGAATGATACAGAGAGAGACAGAGAGAGACACAGAGAGAGACAGAGCAACAGAGTGATAAACAGAGAGAGACAGAGATAGAGACAGAGAGAGACAGAGAGAGAGAGACAATGAGAGACAGAGAGAGAAAGAGAGAGAGAGACAGAGAGAGAGAAAGGTAGACAGAGAAAGACAGAGAGAGACACAGAGAGAGACAGAGAGAAACAGCGAGAGACAGTGAGAGACAGAGATAGGGAGACAGAGACACAGAGAGACACATAGAGAGACACAGAGAGACACCGTGAGAAACAGAGACAAAGATTGAGACAGACAGAGACAGAAACAGAGACAAAGATAGACAGAGAGAGACACAGAGAGACACAGAGAGAGACAGAGAGAGACTGATAGAGACAGATATAGAGACAGAGAAAGACAAAGAGAGAGACAGAGAGAGACACAGAGAGAGACAGAGAGAAGGAGATAGAGACATAGAGAGACACAGAGAGAGACAGAGAGAGACAAAGAGATAAACAGAGAGACAGAGATAGAGACAGAGAGAGACAGAGACAAAGAGAGAGACAGAGAGAGACAGAGACAGAGTGAGAGAGACTGAGAGACAGAGAGACACACAGAGAGAGACAGAGAGTCAGAGAGAGACAGAGATAGAGACAGAGAGAGACAGAGACAGAGATAGAGAGATACAGAGAGAGACAGAGAGATACAGAGAGAGACAGAGAGAGACACAGAGAGTGACAGAGCGACAGAGTGATAAACAGAGAGAGACAGAGATAGAGACAGAGAGACAGAGATAGAGACAGAGAGAGACAAAGACAGAGTGAGAGAGACTGAGAGAGACAGAGGGTGAGATAGAGAGACAGAGAGAGACAGAGAGATACAGAGAGAGACAGAGATACAGATAGAGACAGAGATAGAGACAGAGAGACAGAGAGAGACAGAGAGAGACAGAGAGAGACACAGTGAGAGATAGAGATAGACAGAGAGAGACACAGAGTGAGACAGGGCGACAGAGTGATAAACAGAGTGACACAGAGATAGAGACAGAGAGAGACAGAGGGAGACAGAGAAAGACAGAGACAAAGAGAGAGACAGAGAGAGACAGAGACAGAGTGAGAGAGACTGTGAGACTGAGAGAGACAGAGAGAGAGAGAGAGACAGAGAGAGACAGAGACAGAGAGAGACAGAGAGAGACAGGGAGAGAGACAGAGAGAAAGAGATAGAGACATAGAGAGACAGAGAGAGAGACAGAGAGAGACAAAGAGATAAACAGAGAGAGTCATAGATAGAGACAGAGAGAGACGGAGAGAGAAGAGAGTGTCAGTGAGAGACAGAGAGAGACAGAGAGACAGAGATAGAGATAGAGAGAGACAGAGACAAAGAGAGAGACAGGAGAGACAGAGATAGATACAGAGAAAGACAGAAGGAGACAGAGAGAAACAGAGAAAGAGACAGAGAGAGACAGAGACAGAGTGAGAGAGACAGAGAGAGACAGAGAGAGACAGAGAGAGACAGAGAGAGACAGAGAGAGACAGAGACAGAGAGAGACAGAGATAGAAAGAGAGACAGAGAGAGACTGAGAGAGACAGAGAGAGAGACAGAGAGAGACAGAGATAGAGACAGAGAGACAGAGGGAGACAGAATGATACAGAGAGAGACAGAGAGAGACACAGAGAGAGACAGAGCGACAGAGTGATAAACAGAGAGAGACAGAGATAGACAGAAAGAGTGACAGAGAGAGACAGATTGAGACAGATAGAGACAGAGAGACAGAGGGTGAGACAGAGAGACAGAGATAGAGACAGAGAGAGACAGAGACAAAGAGAGAGACAGAGAGAGACAGAGATAGACTGAGAGAGACTGAGAGTCAGAGAGAGACACAGAGAGAGACAGAGAGAGTCAGAGAGAGACAGAGATAGAGACAGAGAGAGACAGAGACAGAGATAGAGAGATACAGAAAGAGACAGAGAGATACAGAGAGAGACAGAGAGAGACACAGAGAGTGACAGAGCGACAGAGTGATAAACAGAGAGAGACAGAGATAGAGACAGAGAGACGGAGATAGAGACAGAGAGAGTCAAAGACAGAGTGAGAGAGACTGAGAGAGACAGAGGGTGAGACAGAGAGACAGAGAGAGACAGAGAGATACAGAGAGAGACAGAGAGAGACAGAGACAGAGACACAGTGAGAGATAGAGAGAGACAGAGAGAGACACAGAGAGAGACAGGGCGACAGAGTGATAAACAGAGAGAGACAGAGATAGAGACAGAGAGACAGATATAGAGACCGAGAGAGACAAAGACAGAGTGAGAGAGACTGAGAGAGACAGAGGGTGAGACAGAGAGACAGAGAGAGACAGAGAGATACAGACAGAGACAAAGATACAGATAGAGACAGAGATAGAGACAGAGAGACAGAGAGAGACAGAGAGATACAGAGAGAGACACAGTGAGAGATAGAGATAGACAGAGAGAGACATAGAGTGAGACAGGGCGACAGAGTGATAAACAGAGTGACACAGAGATAGAGACAGAGAGAGACAGAGGGAGACAGAGAACGACATAGACAAAAAGAGAGACAGAGAGAAACAGAGACAGAGTGAGAGAGACTGTGAGACTGAGGTAGACAGAGAGAGACAGAGAGAGACAGAGAGAGACAGAGACAGAGAGAGACAGAGAGAGACAGGGAGAGAGACAGAGAGAAAGAGATAAAGACATAGAGAGACAGAGAGAGAGACAGAGAGAGACAAAGAGATAAACAGAGAGAGTCATAGATAGAGACAAAGAGAGATGGAGAGAGACAGAGAGAGTCAGTGAGAGACAGAGAGAGACAGAGAGACAGAGATAGAGATAGAGAGAGACAGAGACAAAGAGAGAGAGAGGAGAGACAGAGATAGATACAGAGAGAGACAGAAGGAGACAGAGAGAGACAGAGAAAGAGACAGAGAGAGACAGAGACAGAGTGAGAGAGACTGAGAGAGACAGAGAGAGACAGAGAGAGAAAGAGATAGAGACAGAGAGACAGAGAGATAGAGGGAAAGACAGAGAGAGACTCAGTGAGAGATATAGAGAGACAGAGAGAAACACAGAGGGAGACAGAGCGACAGAGTGATAAACAGAGAGAGACAGAGAGAAACAGAGACAGAGACAGAGAGAGACAGAGATAGAGAGAGAGACAGAGAGAGACAGAGAGAGTGACAGAGAGAGACATAGAGAGACAGAGAGAGACAGAGATAGAGACAGAGAGACAGAGGGAGATGGAGAGAGACAGAGAGAGACAATGAGAGACAGAGAGAGAAAGAGAGAGACAGAGATAGAGACAGAGAGAGACAAAGACAGAGTGAGAGAGACTGAGAGAGACAGAGAGATTACAGAGAGAGACAGAGACAGAGACACAGTGAGAGATAGAGAGAGACAGAGAGACACACAGAGAGAGACAGAGCGACAGAGTGATAAACAGAGAGTGACAGAGATAGAGACAGAGAGACGGAGATAGAGACAGAGAGAGACAAAGACAGAGTGAGAGAGACTGAGAGAGACAGAGGGTGAGACAGAGAGACAGAGAGAGACAGAGAGATACAGACAGAGACAAAGATACAGATAGAGACAGAGATAGAGACAGAGAGACAGAGAGAGACAGAGAGATACAGAGAGAGACACAGTGAGAGATAGAGATAGACAGAGAGAGACACAGAGTGAGACAGGGCGACAGAGTGATAAACAGAGTGACACAGAGATAGAGACAGAGAGAGACAGAGGGAGACAGAGAAAGACAGAGACAAAGAGAGAGGCAGTGAGAGACAGAGACAGAGTGAGAGAGACTGTGAGACTGAGAGAGACAGAGAGAGACAGAGAGAGACAGAGAGAGACAGAGACAGAGAGAGACAGAGAGAGACAGGGAGAGGGACAGAGAGAAAGAGATAGAGACATAGAGAGACAGAGAGAGAGACAGAGAGAGACAAAGAGATAAACAGAGAGAGTCATAGATAGAGACAGAGAGAGACGGAGAGTGACAGAGAGAGTCAGTGAGAGACAGAGAGAGACAGAGAGACAGAGATAGAGATAGAGAGAGACAGAGACAAAGAGAGAGACAGGGAGAGACAGAGATAGATACAGAGAGAGACTGAAGGAGACAGAGAGAGACAGAGAAAGAGACAGAGAGAGACAGAGACAGAGTGAGAGAGACTGAGAGAGACAGAGAGAGAGACAGAGAGAGACAGAGAGAGACAGAGAGAGACAGAGAGAGACAGAGAGAGACAGAGACAGAGAGAGACAGAGATAGAAAGAGAGACAGAGAGACAGAGGGAGACAGAATGATACAGAGAGAGACAGAGAGAGACACAGAGAGAGACAGAGCGACAGAGTGATAAACAGAGAGAGACAGAGATAGAGACAGAGAGAGACGGAGAGAGAGAGAGAGACAATAAGAGACAGAGAGAGAAAGAGAGAGAGAGAGAGACAGAGAGAGAGAAAGGTAGACAGAGAAAGACAGAGAGAGACACAGAGAGAGACAGAGAGAAACAGCGAGAGACAGTGAGAGACAGAGATAGGGAGACAGAGACACAGAGAGACACATAGAGAGACACAGAGAGACACCGTGAGAAACAGAGACAAAGATTGAGACAGACAGAGACAGAAACAGAGACAAAGATAGACAGAGAGAGACAGAGAGAGACACAGAGAAAGACAGAGAGAGACTGATAGAGACAGATATAGAGACAGAGAAAGACAAAGAGAGAGACAGAGAGAGACAGAGAGAAGGAGATAGAGACATAGAGAGACACAGAGAGAGACAGAGAGAGACAAAGAGATAAACAGAGAGACAGAGATAGAGACAGAGAGAGACAGAGACAAAGAGAGAGACAGAGAGAGACAGAGACAGAGTGAGAGAGACTGAGAGACAGAGAGACACACAGTGAGACAGAGAGTCAGAGAGAGACAGAGATAGAGACAGAGAGAGACAGAGACAGAGATAGAGAGATACAGAGAGAGACAGAGAGATACAGAGAGAGACAGAGAGAGACACAGAGAGTGACAGAGCGACAGAGTGATAAACAGAGAGAGACAGAGATAGAGACAGAGAGACAGAGATAGAGACAGAGAGAGACAAAGACAGAGTGAGAGAGACTGAGAGAGACAGAGGGTGAGATAGAGAGACAGAGAGAGACAGAGAGATACAGAGAGAGACAGAGATACAGATAGAGACAGAGATAGAGACAGAGAGACAGAGAGAGACAGAGAGAGACAGAGAGAGACACAGTGAGAGATAGAGATAGACAGAGAGAGACACAGAATGAGACAGGGCGACAGAGTGATAAACAGAGTGACACAGAGATAGAGACAGAGAGAGACAGAGGGAGACAGAAAAAGACAGAGACAAAGAGAGAGACAGAGAGAGACAGAGACAGAGTGAGAGAGACTGTGAGACTGAGAGAGACAGAGAGAGAGAGAGAGACAGAGAGAGACAGAGACAGAGAGAGACAGAGAGAGACAGGGAGAGGGACAGAGAGAAAGAGATAGAGACATAGAGAGACAGAGAGAGAGACAGAGAGAGACAAAGAGATAAACAGAGAGAGTCATAGATAGAGACAGAGAGAGACGGAGAGAGACAGAGAGAGTCAGTGAGAGACAGAGAGAGACAGAGAGACAGAGATAGAGATAGAGAGAGACAGAGACAAAGAGAGAGACAGGGAGAGACAGAGATAGATACAGAGAGAGACTGAAGGAGACAGAGAGAGACAGAGAAAGAGACAGAGAGAGACAGAGACAGAGTGAGAGAGACTGAGAGAGACAGAGAGAGAGACAGAGAGAGACAGAGAGAGACAGAGAGAGACAGAGAGAGACAGAGAGAGAGAGACAGAGAGAGACAGAGATAGAAAGAGAGACAGAGAGACAGAGGGAGACAGAATGATACAGAGAGAGACAGAGAGAGACACAGAGAGAGACAGAGCGACAGAGTGATAAACAGAGAGAGACAGAGATAGAGAGAGAGAGAGACAGAGAGAGAGAGAGACAATGAGAGACAGAGAGAGAAAGAGAGAGAGAGAGACAGAGAGAGAGAAAGGTAGACAGAGAAAGACAGAGAGAGACACAGAGAGAGACAGAGAGAAACAGCGAGAGACAGTGAGAGACAGAGATAGGGAGACAGAGACACAGAGAGACACATAGAGAGACACAGAGAGACACCGTGAGAAACAGAGACAAAGATTGAGACAGACAGAGACAGAAACAGAGACAAAGATAGACAGAGAGAGACACAGAGAGACACAGAGAGAGACAGAGAGAGACTGATAGAGACAGATATAGAGACAGAGAAAGACAAAGAGAGAGACAGAGAGAGACACAGAGAGAGACAGAGAGAAGGAGATAGAGACATAGAGAGACACAGAGAGAGACAGAGAGAGACAAAGAGATAAACAGAGAGACAGAGATAGAGACAGAGAGAGACAGAGACAAAGAGAGAGACAGAGAGAGACAGAGACAGAGTGAGAGAGACTGAGAGACAGAGAGACACACAGAGAGAGACAGAGAGTCAGAGAGAGACAGAGATAGAGACAGAGAGAGACAGAGACAGAGATAGAGAGATACAGAGAGAGACAGAGAGATACAGAGAGAGACAGAGAGAGACACAGAGAGTGACAGAGCGACAGAGTGATAAACAGAGAGAGACAGAGATAGAGACAGAGAGACAGAGATAGAGACAGAGAGAGAGAAAGACAGAGTGAGAGAGACTGAGAGAGACAGAGGGTGAGATAGAGAGACAGAGAGAGACAGAGAGATACAGAGAGAGACAGAGATACAGATAGAGACAGAGATAGAGACAGAGAGACAGAGAGAGACAGAGAGAGACAGAGAGAGACACAGTGAGAGATAGAGATAGACAGAGAGAGACACAGAGTGAGACAGGGCGACAGAGTGATAAACAGAGTGACACAGAGATAGAGACAGAGAGAGACAGAGGGAGACAGAGAAAGACAGAGACAAAGAGAGAGACAGAGAGAGACAGAGACAGAGTGAGAGAGACTGTGAGACTGAGAGAGACAGAGAGAGAGAGAGAGACAGAGAGAGACAGAGACAGAGAGAGACAGAGAGAGACAGGGAGAGGGACAGAGAGAAAGAGATAGAGACATAGAGAGACAGAGAGAGAGACAGAGAGAGACAAAGAGATAAACAGAGAGAGTCATAGATAGAGACAGAGAGAGACGGAGAGAGACAGAGAGAGTCAGTGAGAGACAGAGAGAGACAGAGAGACAGAGATAGAGATAGAGAGAGTCAGAGACAAAGAGAGAGACAGGGAGAGACAGAGATAGATACAGAGAGAGACTGAAGGAGACAGAGAGAGACAGAGAAAGAGACAGAGAGAGACAGAGACAGTGTGAGAGAGACTGAGAGAGACAGAGAGAGAGACAGAGAGAGACAGAGAGAGACAGAGAGAGACAGAGAGAGACAGAGAGAGACAGAGACAGAGAGAGACAGAGATAGAAAGAGAGACAGAGAGACAGAGGGAGACAGAATGATACAGAGAGAGACAGAGAGAGACACAGAGAGAGACAGAGCGACAGAGTGATAAACAGAGAGAGACAGAGATAGAGACAGAGAGAGACAGAGAGAGAGAGACAATGAGAGACAGAGAGAGAAAGAGAGAGAGAGAGACAGAGAGAGAGAAAGGTAGACAGAGAAAGACAGAGAGAGACACAGAGAGAGACAGAGAGAAACAGCGAGAGACAGTGAGAGACAGAGATAGGGAGACAGAGACACAGAGAGACACATAGAGAGACACAGAGAGACACCGTGAGAAACAGAGACAAAGATTGAGACAGACAGAGACAGAAACAGAGACAAAGATAGACAGAGAGAGACACAGAGAGACACAGAGAGAGACAGAGAGAGACTGATAGAGACAGATATAGAGACAGAGAAAGACAAAGAGAGAGACAGAGAGAGACACAGAGAGAGACAGAGAGAAGGAGATAGAGACATAGAGAGACACAGAGAGAGACAGAGAGAGACAAAGAGATAAACAGAGAGACAGAGATAGAGACAGAGAGAGACAGAGACAAAGAGAGAGACAGAGAGAGACAGAGACAGAGTGAGAGAGACTGAGAGACAGAGAGACACACAGAGAGAGACAGAGAGTCAGAGAGAGACAGAGATAGAGACAGAGAGAGACAGAGACAGAGATAGAGAGATACAGATAGAGACAGAGAGATACAGAGAGAGACAGAGAGAGACACAGAGAGTGACAGAGCGACAGAGTGATAAACAGAGAGAGACAGAGATAGAGACAGAGAGACAGAGATAGAGACAGAGAGAGAGAAAGACAGAGTGAGAGAGACTGAGAGAGACAGAGGGTGAGATAGAGAGACAGAGAGAGACAGAGAGATACAGAGAGAGACAGAGATACAGATAGAGACAGAGATAGAGACAGAGAGACAGAGAGAGACAGAGAGAGACAGAGAGAGACACAGTGAGAGATAGAGATAGACAGAGAGAGACACAGAGTGAGACAGGGCGACAGAGTGATAAACAGAGTGACACAGAGATAGAGACAGAGAGAGACAGAGGGAGACAGAGAAAGACAGAGACAAAGAGAGAGACAGAGAGAGACAGAGACAGAGTGAGAGAGACTGTGAGACTGAGAGAGACAGAGAGAGAGAGAGAGACAGAGAGAGACAGAGACAGAGAGAGACAGAGAGAGACAGGGAGAGAGACAGAGAGAAAGAGATAGAGACATAGAGAGACAGAGAGAGAGACAGAGAGAGACAAAGAGATAAACAGAGAGAGTCATAGATAGAGACAGAGAGAGACGGAGAGAGAAGAGAGTGTCAGTGAGAGACAGAGAGAGACAGAGAGACAGAGATAGAGATAGAGAGAGACAGAGACAAAGAGAGAGACAGGAGAGACAGAGATAGATACAGAGAAAGACAGAAGGAGACAGAGAGAAACAGAGAAAGAGACAGAGAGAGACAGAGACAGAGTGAGAGAGACTGAGAGAGACAGAGAGAGACAGAGAGAGACAGAGAGAGACAGAGAGAGACAGAGAGAGACAGAGACAGAGAGAGACAGAGATAGAAAGAGAGACAGAGAGAGACTGAGAGAGACAGAGAGAGAGACAGAGAGAGACAGAGAGAGACAGAGATAGAGACAGAGAGACAGAGGGAGACAGAATGATACAGAGAGAGACAGAGAGAGACACAGAGAGAGACAGAGCGACAGAGTGATAAACAGAGAGAGACAGAGATAGACAGAAAGAGTGACAGAGAGAGACAGATTGAGACAGATAGAGACAGAGAGACAGAGGGTGAGACAGAGAGACAGAGATAGAGACAGAGAGAGACAGAGACAAAGAGAGAGACAGAGAGAGACAGAGATAGACTGAGAGAGACTGAGAGTCAGAGAGAGACACAGAGAGAGACAGAGAGAGTCAGAGAGAGACAGAGATAGAGACAGAGAGAGACAGAGACAGAGATAGAGAGATACAGAAAGAGACAGAGAGATACAGAGAGAGACAGAGAGAGACACAGAGAGTGACAGAGCGACAGAGTGATAAACAGAGAGAGACAGAGATAGAGACAGAGAGACGGAGATAGAGACAGAGAGAGTCAAAGACAGAGTGAGAGAGACTGAGAGAGACAGAGGGTGAGACAGAGAGACAGAGAGAGACAGAGAGATACAGAGAGAGACAGAGAGAGACAGAGACAGAGACACAGTGAGAGATAGAGAGAGACAGAGAGAGACACAGAGAGAGACAGGGCGACAGAGTGATAAACAGAGAGAGACAGAGATAGAGACAGAGAGACAGATATAGAGACCGAGAGAGACAAAGACAGAGTGAGAGAGACTGAGAGAGACAGAGGGTGAGACAGAGAGACAGAGAGAGACAGAGAGATACAGACAGAGACAAAGATACAGATAGAGACAGAGATAGAGACAGAGAGACAGAGAGAGACAGAGAGATACAGAGAGAGACACAGTGAGAGATAGAGATAGACAGAGAGAGACATAGAGTGAGACAGGGCGACAGAGTGATAAACAGAGTGACACAGAGATAGAGACAGAGAGAGACAGAGGGAGACAGAGAACGACATAGACAAAGAGAGAGACAGAGAGAAACAGAGACAGAGTGAGAGAGACTGTGAGACTGAGGTAGACAGAGAGAGACAGAGAGAGACAGAGAGAGACAGAGACAGAGAGAGACAGAGAGAGACAGGGAGAGAGACAGAGAGAAAGAGATAAAGACATAGAGAGACAGAGAGAGAGACAGAGAGAGACAAAGAGATAAACAGAGAGAGTCATAGATAGAGACAAAGAGAGATGGAGAGAGACAGAGAGAGTCAGTGAGAGACAGAGAGAGACAGAGAGACAGAGATAGAGATAGAGAGAGACAGAGACAAAGAGAGAGAGAGGAGAGACAGAGATAGATACAGAGAGAGACAGAAGGAGACAGAGAGAGACAGAGAAAGAGACAGAGAGAGACAGAGACAGAGTGAGAGAGACTGAGAGAGACAGAGAGAGACAGAGAGAGAAAGAGATAGAGACAGAGAGACAGAGAGATAGAGGGAAAGACAGAGAGAGACTCAGTGAGAGATATAGAGAGACAGAGAGAAACACAGAGGGAGACAGAGCGACAGAGTGATAAACAGAGAGAGACAGAGAGAAACAGAGACAGAGACAGAGAGAGACAGAGATAGAGAGAGAGACAGAGAGAGACAGAGAGAGTGACAGAGAGAGACATAGAGAGACAGAGAGAGACAGAGATAGAGACAGAGAGACAGAGGGAGATGGAGAGAGACAGAGAGAGACAATGAGAGACAGAGAGAGAAAGAGAGAGACAGAGATAGAGACAGAGAGAGACAAAGACAGAGTGAGAGAGACTGAGAGAGACAGAGAGATTACAGAGAGAGACAGAGACAGAGACACAGTGAGAGATAGAGAGAGACAGAGAGACACACAGAGAGAGACAGAGCGACAGAGTGATAAACAGAGAGTGACAGAGATAGAGACAGAGAGACGGAGATAGAGACAGAGAGAGACAAAGACAGAGTGAGAGAGACTGAGAGAGACAGAGGGTGAGACAGAGAGACAGAGAGAGACAGAGAGATACAGACAGAGACAAAGATACAGATAGAGACAGAGATAGAGACAGAGAGACAGAGAGAGACAGAGAGATACAGAGAGAGACACAGTGAGAGATAGAGATAGACAGAGAGAGACACAGAGTGAGACAGGGCGACAGAGTGATAAACAGAGTGACACAGAGATAGAGACAGAGAGAGACAGAGGGAGACAGAGAAAGACAGAGACAAAGAGAGAGGCAGTGAGAGACAGAGACAGAGTGAGAGAGACTGTGAGACTGAGAGAGACAGAGAGAGACAGAGAGAGACAGAGAGAGACAGAGACAGAGAGAGACAGAGAGAGACAGGGAGAGGGACAGAGAGAAAGAGATAGAGACATAGAGAGACAGAGAGAGAGACAGAGAGAGACAAAGAGATAAACAGAGAGAGTCATAGATAGAGACAGAGAGAGACGGAGAGTGACAGAGAGAGTCAGTGAGAGACAGAGAGAGACAGAGAGACAGAGATAGAGATAGAGAGAGACAGAGACAAAGAGAGAGACAGGGAGAGACAGAGATAGATACAGAGAGAGACTGAAGGAGACAGAGAGAGACAGAGAAAGAGACAGAGAGAGACAGAGACAGAGTGAGAGAGACTGAGAGAGACAGAGAGAGAGACAGAGAGAGACAGAGAGAGACAGAGAGAGACAGAGAGAGACAGAGAGAGACAGAGACAGAGAGAGACAGAGATAGAAAGAGAGACAGAGAGACAGAGGGAGACAGAATGATACAGAGAGAGACAGAGAGAGACACAGAGAGAGACAGAGCGACAGAGTGATAAACAGAGAGAGACAGAGATAGAGACAGAGAGAGACGGAGAGAGAGAGAGAGACAATAAGAGACAGAGAGAGAAAGAGAGAGAGAGAGAGACAGAGAGAGAGAAAGGTAGACAGAGAAAGACAGAGAGAGACACAGAGAGAGACAGAGAGAAACAGCGAGAGACAGTGAGAGACAGAGATAGGGAGACAGAGACACAGAGAGACACATAGAGAGACACAGAGAGACACCGTGAGAAACAGAGACAAAGATTGAGACAGACAGAGACAGAAACAGAGACAAAGATAGACAGAGAGAGACAGAGAGAGACACAGAGAAAGACAGAGAGAGACTGATAGAGACAGATATAGAGACAGAGAAAGACAAAGAGAGAGACAGAGAGAGACAGAGAGAAGGAGATAGAGACATAGAGAGACACAGAGAGAGACAGAGAGAGACAAAGAGATAAACAGAGAGACAGAGATAGAGACAGAGAGAGACAGAGACAAAGAGAGAGACAGAGAGAGACAGAGACAGAGTGAGAGAGACTGAGAGACAGAGAGACACACAGTGAGACAGAGAGTCAGAGAGAGACAGAGATAGAGACAGAGAGAGACAGAGACAGAGATAGAGAGATACAGAGAGAGACAGAGAGATACAGAGAGAGACAGAGAGAGACACAGAGAGTGACAGAGCGACAGAGTGATAAACAGAGAGAGACAGAGATAGAGACAGAGAGACAGAGATAGAGACAGAGAGAGACAAAGACAGAGTGAGAGAGACTGAGAGAGACAGAGGGTGAGATAGAGAGACAGAGAGAGACAGAGAGATACAGAGAGAGACAGAGATACAGATAGAGACAGAGATAGAGACAGAGAGACAGAGAGAGACAGAGAGAGACAGAGAGAGACACAGTGAGAGATAGAGATAGACAGAGAGAGACACAGAATGAGACAGGGCGACAGAGTGATAAACAGAGTGACACAGAGATAGAGACAGAGAGAGACAGAGGGAGACAGAAAAAGACAGAGACAAAGAGAGAGACAGAGAGAGACAGAGACAGAGTGAGAGAGACTGTGAGACTGAGAGAGACAGAGAGACAGAGAGAGACAGAGAGAGACAGAGACAGAGAGAGACAGAGAGAGACAGGGAGAGGGACAGAGAGAAAGAGATAGAGACATAGAGAGACAGAGAGAGAGACAGAGAGAGACAAAGAGATAAACAGAGAGAGTCATAGATAGAGACAGAGAGAGACGGAGAGAGACAGAGAGAGTCAGTGAGAGACAGAGAGAGACAGAGAGACAGAGATAGAGATAGAGAGAGACAGAGACAACGAGAGAGACAAGGAGAGACAGAGATAGATACAGAGAGAGACTGAAGGAGACAGAGAGAGACAGAGAAAGAGACAGAGAGAGACAGAGACAGAGTGAGAGAGACTGAGAGAGACAGAGAGAGAGACAGAGAGAGACAGAGAGAGACAGAGAGAGACAGAGAGAGACAGAGAGAGAGAGACAGAGAGAGACAGAGATAGAAAGAGAGACAGAGAGACAGAGGGAGACAGAATGATACAGAGAGAGACAGAGAGAGACACAGAGAGAGACAGAGCGACAGAGTGATAAACAGAGAGAGACAGAGATAGAGACAGAGAGAGACAGAGAGAGAGAGAGACAATGAGAGACAGAGA
The DNA here is from genome assembly GCF_978045245.1 of Mus caroli. Lineage (NCBI taxonomy): Eukaryota > Metazoa > Chordata > Mammalia > Rodentia > Muridae > Mus > Mus caroli. Next base: position 7,233,973 of record NW_028227276.1, read on the forward strand.
GAGAAAGAGAGAGAGAGAGAGACAGAGAGAGAGAAAGGTAGACAGAGAAAGACAGAGAGAGACACAGAGAGAGACAGAGAGAAACAGCGAGAGACAGTGAGAGACAGAGATAGGGAGACAGAGACACAGAGAGACACATAGAGAGACACAGAGAGACACCGTGAGAAACAGAGACAAAGATTGAGACAGACAGAGACAGAAACAGAGACAAAGATAGACAGAGAGAGACACAGAGAGACACAGAGAGAGACAGAGAGAGACTGATAGAGACAGATATAGAGACAGAGAAAGACAAAGAGAGAGACAGAGAGAGACACAGAGAGAGACAGAGAGAAGGAGATAGAGACATAGAGAGACACAGAGAGAGACAGAGAGAGACAAAGAGATAAACAGAGAGACAGAGATAGAGACAGAGAGAGACAGAGACAAAGAGAGAGACAGAGAGAGACAGAGACAGAGTGAGAGAGACTGAGAGACAGAGAGACACACAGAGAGAGACAGAGAGTCAGAGAGAGACAGAGATAGAGACAGAGAGAGACAGAGACAGAGATAGAGAGATACAGAGAGAGACAGAGAGAGACAGAGAGAGACACAGAGAGTGACAGAGCGACAGAGTGATAAACAGAGAGAGACAGAGATAGAGACAGAGAGACAGAGATAGAGACAGAGAGAGACAAAGACAGAGTGAGAGAGACTGAGAGAGACAGAGGGTGAGATAGAGAGACAGAGAGAGACAGAGAGATACAGAGAGAGACAGAGATACAGATAGAGACAGAGATAGAGACAGAGAGACAGAGAGAGACAGAGAGAGACAGAGAGAGATACAGTGAGAGATAGAGATAGACAGAGAGAGACACAGAGTGAGACAGGGCGACAGAGTGATAAACAGAGTGACACAGAGATAGAGACAGAGAGAGACAGAGGGAGACAGAGAAAGACAGAGACAAAGAGAGAGACAGAGAGAGACAGAGACAGAGTGAGAGAGACTGTGAGACTGAGAGAGACAGAGAGAGAGAGACAGAGAGAGACAGAGACAGAGAGAGACAGAGAGAGACAGGGAGAGAGACAGAGAGAAAGAGATAGAGACATAGAGAGACAGAGAGATAAACAGAGAGAGTCATAGATAGAGACAGAGAGAGACGGAGAGAGAAGAGAGTGTCAGTGAGAGACAGAGAGAGACAGAGAGACAGAGATAGAGATAGAGAGAGACAGAGACAAAGAGAGAGACAGGAGAGACAGAGATAGATACAGAGAAAGACAGAAGGAGACAGAGAGAAACAGAGAAAGAGACAGAGAGAGACAGAGACAGAGTGAGAGAGACTGAGAGAGACAGAGAGAGACAGAGAGAGACAGAGAGAGACAGAGAGAGACAGAGAGAGACTGAGACAGAGAGACACAGAGATAGAAAGAGAGACAGAGAGAGACTGAGAGAGACAGAGAGAGAGACAGAGAGAGACAGAGAGAGACAGAGATAGAGACAGAGAGACAGAGGGAGACAGAATGATACAGACAGAGACAGAGAGAGACACAGAGAGAGACAGAGCGACAGAGTGATAAACAGAGAGAGACAGAGATAGAGACAGAGAGAGACAGAGAGAGAGACCGAGATAGACAGAAAGAGTGACAGAGAGAGACAGATTGAGACAGATAGAGACAGAGAGACAGAGGGTGAGACAGAGAGACAGAGATAGAGACAGAGAGAGACAGAGACAAAGAGAGAGACAGAGAGAGACAGAGACAGACTGAGAGAGACTGAGAGTCAGAGAGAGACACAGAGAGAGACAGAGAGAGTCAGAGAGAGACAGAGATAGAGACAGAGAGAGACAGAGACAGAGATAGAGAGATACAGAGAGAGACAGAGAGATACAGAGAGAGAAAGAGAGAGACACAGAGAGTGACAGAGCGACAGAGTGATAAACAGAGAGAGACAGAGATAGAGACAGAGAGACGGAGATAGAGACAGAGAGAGTCAAAGACAGAGTGAGAGAGACTGAGAGAGACAGAGGGTGAGACAGAGAGACAGAGAGAGACAGAGAGATACAGAGAGAGACAGAGAGAGACAGAGACAGAGACACAGTGAGAGATAGAGAGAGACAGACAGAGACACAGAGAGAGACAGAGCGACAGAGTGATAAACAGAGAGAGACAGAGATAGAGACAGAGAGACAGATATAGAGACCGAGAGAGACAAAGACAGAGTGAGAGAGACTGAGAGAGACAGAGGGTGAGACAGAGAGACAGAGAGAGACAGAGAGATACAGACAGAGACAAAGATACAGATAGAGACAGAGATAGAGACAGAGAGACAGAGAGAGACAGAGAGATACAGAGAGAGACACAGTGAGAGATAGAGATAGACAGAGAGAGACACAGAGTTAGACAGGGCGACAGAGTGATAAACAGAGTGACACAGAGATAGAGACAGAGACAGAGGGAGACAGAGAGAGACAGAGAGAGACAGAGACAGAGAGAGACAGAGAGAGACAGGGAGAGGGACAGAGAGAAAGAGATAGAGACATAGAGAGACAGAGAGAGAGACAGAGAGAGACAAAGAGATAAACAGAGAGAGTCATAGATAGAGACAGAGAGAGACGGAGAGAGACAGAGAGAGTCAGTGAGAGACAGAGAGAGACAGAGAGACAGAGATAGAGATAGAGAGAGACAGAGACAAAGAGAGAGACAGGGAGAGACAGAGATAGATACAGAGAGAGACTGAAGGAGACAGAGAGAGACAGAGAAAGAGACAGAGAGAGACAGAGACAGAGTGAGAGAGACTGAGAGAGACAGAGAGAGAGACAGAGAGAGACAGAGAGAGACAGAGAGAGACAGAGAGAGACAGAGAGAGACAGAGACAGAGAGAGACAAAGATAGAAAGAGAGACAGAGAGACAGAGGGAGACAGAATGATACAGAGAGAGACAGAGAGAGACACAGAGAGAGACAGAGCGACAGAGTGATAAACAGAGAGAGACAGAGATAGAGACAGAGAGAGACGGAGAGAGAGAGAGACTGTGAGACTGAAAGAGACAGAGAGAGAGAGAGAGAGAGATAGAGAGAGACAGAGACAAAGAGAGAGACAGGAGAGACAGAGATAGATACAGAGAAAGACAGAAGGAGACAGAGAGAAACAGAGAAAGAGACAGAGAGACAGAGACAAAGAGAGAGACAGAGAGAGACAGAGACAGAGTGAGAGAGACTGAGAGACAGAGAGACACACAGAGAGAGACAGAGAGTCAGAGAGAGACAGAGATAGAGACAGAGAGAGACAGAGACAGAGATAGAGAGATACAGAGAGAGACAGAGAGATACAGAGAGAGACAGAGAGAGACACAGAGGGTGACAGAGCGACAGAGTGATAAACAGAGAGAGACAGAGATAGAGACAGAGAGACAGAGATAGAGACAGAGAGAGACAAAGACAGAGTGAGAGAGACTGAGAGAGACAGAGGGTGAGATAGAGAGACAAAGAGAGACAGAGAGATACAGAGAGAGACAGAAATACAGATAGAGACAGAGATAGAGACAGAGAGACAGAGAGAGATAGAGAGAGACAGAGAGAGACACAGTGAGAGATAGAGATAGACAGAGAGAGACATAGAGTGAGACAGGGCGACAGAGTGATAAACAGAGTGACACAGAGATAGAGACAGAGAGAGACAGAGGGAGACAGAGAAAGACAGAGACAAAGAGAGAGACAGAGAGAGACAGAGACAGAGTGAGAGAGACTGTGAGACTGAGAGAGACAGAGAGAGAGAGACAGAGAGAGACAGAGACAGAGAGAGACAGGGAGAGAGACAGAGAGAAAGAGATAGAGACATAGAGAGACAGAGAGAGAGACAGAGAGAGACAAAGAGATAAACAGAGAGAGTCATAGATAGAGACAGAGAGAGACGGAGAGAGAAGAGAGTGTCAGTGAGAGACAGAGAGAGACAGAGAGACAGAGATAGAGATAGAGAGAGACAGAGACAAAGAGAGAGACAGGAGAGACAGAGATAGATACAGAGAAAGACAGAAGGAGACAGAGAGAAACAGAGAAAGAGACAGAGAGAGACAGAGACAGAGTGAGAGAGACTGAGAGAGACAGAGAGAGACAGAGAGAGACAGAGAGAGACAGAGAGAGACAGAGAGAGACAGAGACAGAGAGAGACAGAGATAGAAAGAGAGACAGAGAAAGACTGAGAGAGACAGAGAGAGAGACAGAGAGAGACAGAGAGAGACAGAGATAGAGACAGAGAGACAGAGGGAGACAGAATGATACAGAGAGAGACAGAGAGAGACACAGAGAGAGACAGAGCGACAGAGTGATAAACTGAGAGAGACAGAGATAGAGACAGAGAGAGACAGAGAGAGAGACCGAGATAGACAGAAAGAGTGACAGAGAGAGACAGATTGAGACAGATAGAGACAGAGAGAGACAGAGAGATACAGAGAGAGACAGAGATACAGATAGAGACAGAGATAGAGACAGAGAGACAGAGAGAGACGGAGAGAGACAGAGAGAGTCAGTGAGAGACAGAGAGAGACAGATAACAGAGATAGAGATAGAGAGAGACAGAGACAAAGAGAGAGACAGGGAGAGACAGAGATAGATACAGAGAGAGACAGAAGGAGACAAAGAGAGACAGAGAAAGAGACAGAGAGAGACAGAGACAGAGTGAGAGAGACTGAGAGAGACAGAGAGAGAGACAGAGAGAGACAGAGAGAGACAGAGAGAGACAGAGACAGAGAGAGACAGAGATAGAAAGAGAGACAGAGAGACAGAGGGAGACAGAATGATACAGAGAGAGACAGAGAGAGACACAGAGAGAGACAGAGCGACAGAGTGATAAACAGAGAGAGACAGAGATAGAGACAGAGAGAGACGGAGAGAGAGAGAGAGACAATAAGAGACAGAGAGAGAAAGAGAGAGAGAGAGAGACAGAGAGAGAGAAAGGTAGACAGAGAAAGACAGAGAGAGACACAGAGAGAGACAGAGAGAAACAGTGAGAGACAGTGAGAGACAGAGATAGGGAGACAGAGACACAGAGAGACACATAGAGAGACACAGAGAGACACCGTGAGAAACAGAGACAAAGATTGAGACAGACAGAGACAGAAACAGAGACAAAGATAGACAGAGAGAGACACAGAGAGACACAGAGAAAGACAGAGACTGATAGAGACAGATATAGAGACAGAGAAAGACAAAGAGAGAGACAGAGAGAGACACAGAGAGAGACAGAGAGAAGGAGATAGAGACATAGAGAGACACAGAGAGAGACAGAGAGAGACAAAGAGATAAACAGAGAGACAGAGATAGAGACAGAGAGAGACAGAGACAAAGAGAGAGACAGAGAGAGACAGAGACAGAGTGAGAGTGACTGAGAGACAGAGAGACACACAGAGAGAGACAGAGAGTCAGAGAGAGACAGAGATAGAGACAGAGAGAGACAGAGACAGAGATAGAGAGATACAGAGAGAGACAGAGAGATACAGAGAGAGACAGAGAGAGACACAGAGAGTGACAGAGCGACAGAGTGATAAACAGAGAGAGACAGAGATAGAGACAGAGAGACAGAGATAGAGACAGAGAGAGACAAAGACAGAGTGAGAGAGACTGAGAGAGACAGAGGGTGAGATAGAGAGACAGAGAGAGACAGAGAGATACAGAGAGAGACAGAGATACAGATAGAGACAGAGATAGAGACAGAGAGACAGAGAGAGACAGAGAGAGACAGAGAGAGACACAGTGAGAGATAGAGATAGACAGAGAGAGACACAGAGTGAGACAGGGCGACAGAGTGATAAACAGAGTGACACAGAGATAGAGACAGAGAGAGACAGAGACAAAGAGAGAGACAGAGAGAGACAGAGACAGAGTGAGAGAGACTGTGAGACTGAGAGAGACAGAGAGAGAGAGAGACAGAGAGAGACAGAGACAGAGAGAGACAGAGAGAGACAGGGAGAGAGACAGAGAGAAAGAGATAGAGACATAGAGAGACAGAGAGAGAGACAGAGAGAGACAAAGAGATAAACAGAGAGAGTCATAGATAGAGACAGAGAGAGACGGAGAGAGAAGAGAGTGTCAGTGAGAGACAGAGAGAGACAGAGAGACAGAGATAGAGATAGAGAGAGACAGAGACAAAGAGAGAGACAGGAGAGACAGAGATAGATACAGAGAAAGACAGAAGGAGACAGAGAGAAACAGAGAAAGAGACAGAGAGAGACAGAGACAGAGTGAGAGAGACTGAGAGAGACAGAGAGAGACAGAGAGAGACAGAGAGAGACAGAGAGAGACAGAGAGAGACAGAGACAGAGAGAGACAGAGATAGAAAGAGAGACAGAGAGAGACTGAGAGAGACAGAGAGAGAGACAGAGAGAGACAGAGAGAGACAGAGATAGAGACAGAGAGACAGAGGGAGACAGAATGATACAGAGAGAGACAGAGAGAGACACAGAGAGAGACAGAGCGACAGCGTGATAAACAGAGAGAGACAGAGATAGACAGAAAGAGTGACAGAGAGAGACAGATTGAGACAGATAGAGACAGAGAGAGACAGAGGGTGAGACAGAGAGACAGAGATAGAGACAGAGAGAGACAGAGACAAAGAGAGAGACAGAGAGAGACAGAGACAGACTGAGAGAGACTGAGAGTCAGAGAGAGACACAGAGAGAGACAGAGAGTGTCAGAGAGAGACAGAGATAGAGACAGAGAGAGACAGAGACAGAGATAGAGAGATACAGAGAGAGACAGAGAGATACAGAGAGAGACAGAGAGAGACACAGAGAGTGACAGAGGGACAGAGTGATAAACAGAGAGAGACAGAGATAGAGACAGAGAGACGGAGATAGAGACAGAGAGAGTCAAAGACAGAGTGAGAGAGACTGAGAGAGACAGAGGGTGAGACAGAGAGACAGAGAGAGACAGAGAGAGACAGAGAGAGACAGAGACAGAGACACAGTGAGAGATAGAGAGAGACAGAGAGAGACACAGAGAGAGACAGAGCGACAGAGTGATAAACAGAGAGAGACAGAGATAGAGACAGAGAGACAGATATAGAGACCGAGAGAGACAAAGACAGAGTGAGAGAGACTGAGAGAGACAGAGGGTGAGACAGAGAGACAGAGAGAGACAGAGAGATACAGACAGAGACAAAGATACAGATAGAGACAGAGATAGAGACAGAGAGACAGAGAGAGACAGAGAGATACAGAGAGAGACACAGTGAGAGATAGAGATAGACAGAGAGAGACACAGAGTTAGACAGGGCGAAGAGTGATAAACAGAGTGACATAGAGATAGAGACAGAGAGAGACAGAGGGAGACAGAGAACGACATAGACAAAGAGAGAGACAGAGAGAAACAGAGACAGAGTGAGAGAGACTGTGAGACTGAGGTAGACAGAGAGAGACAGAGAGAGACAGAGAGAGACAGAGACAGAGAGAGACAGAGAGAGACAGGGAGAGAGACAGAGAGAAAGAGATAGAGACATAGAGAGACAGAGAGAGAGACAGAGAGAGACAAAGAGATAAACAGAGAGAGTCATAGATAGAGACAGAGAGAGACGGAGAGAGAAGAGAGTGTCAGTGAGAGACAGAGAGAGACAGAGAGACAGAGATAGAGATAGAGAGAGACAGAGACAAAGAGAGAGACAGGAGAGACAGAGATAGATACAGAGAAAGACAGAAGGATACAGAGAGAAACAGAGAAAGAGACAGAGAGAGACAGAGACAGAGTGAGAGAGACTGAGAGAGACAGAGAGAGACAGAGAGAGACAGAGAGAGACAGAGAGAGACAGAGAGAGACAGAGACAGAGAGAGACAGAGATAGAAAGAGAGACAGAGAAAGACTGAGAGAGACAGAGAGAGAGACAGAGAGAGACAGAGAGAGACAGAGATAGAGACAGAGAGACAGAGGGAGACAGAATGATACAGAGAGAGACAGAGAGAGACACAGAGAGAGACAGAGCGACAGAGTGATAAACAGAGAGAGACAGAGATAGACAGAAAGAGTGACAGAGAGAGACATAGAGAGACAGAGAGAGACAGAGATAGAGACACAGAGAGAGAGGGAGATGGAGAGAGACAGAGAGAGACAATGAGAGACAGAGAGAGAAAGAGAGAGACAGAGATAGAGACAGAGAGAGACAAAGACAGAGTGAGAGAGACTGAGAGAGACAGAGAGAGACAGAGAGAGAAAGAGATAGAGACAGAGAGACAGAGAGATAGAGGGAAAGACAGAGAGAGACACAGTGAGAGATAGAGAGAGACAGAGAGAGACACAGAGGGAGACAGAGCCACAGAGTGATAAACAGAGAGAGACAGAGAGAGACAGAGAGAGACAGAGAGAGACAGAGAGAGACAGAGAGAGACAGAGATAGAAAGAGAGACAAATAGAGACAGAGAGATACAGAGAGACAGAGAGAGACACAGTGAAGATAGAAAGAGACAGAGAGAGACAGAAAGAGACAGAGACAGAGAGAGACAGAGATAGAAAGAGAGCCAGAGAGAGACAGATAGAGAGAGTCAGAGAGAGACAGAGAGAGACAGAGAGATACAGGGAAAGACAGAGAGAGACACAGTGAGAGATAGAGAGAGACAGAGAGAGACACAGAGGGAGACAGAGCCACAGAGTGATAAACAGAGAGAGACAGAGAGAGACAGAGACAGAGACAGAGAGAGACAGAGATAGAGAGAGAGACAGAGAAACAGAGAGAGACAGAGAGAGAAAGAGAGAGACAGAGATAGAGACAGAGAGAGACAAAGACAGTGAGAGAGACTGAGAGAGACGGAGAGATTACAGAGAGAGACAGAGAGAGACAGAGACAGAGAGAGACAGAAAGAGACAATGAGAGACAAAGAGAGACAGAGATAGAGACAGAGAGATGGAGAGAGAGACAATGAGAGACAGAGAGAGAAATAGAGAGAAAGAGATAGAGACAGAGAGAGACAAAGACAGAGTGAGAGAGACAGAGAGAGACAGAGAGAGACAGAGAGAGACAGAGAGAGACAGAGATAGAAAGAGAGACAAAGAGAGACAGAGAGAGACAGAGAGAGAGACAGAGTAAGACAGAGAGAGACAGAGATAGAGACATAAAGACAGAGAGAGACAGAGAGATACAGAGAGACAGAGAGAGACACAGTGAGAGATAGAAAGAGACAGAGAGAGACAGAAAGAGACAGAGACAGAGAGAGACAGAGATAGAAAGAGAGCCAGAGAGAGACAGAGAGAGAGAGTCAGAGAGAGACAGAGAGAGACAGAGAGATACAGGGAAAGACAGAGAGAGACACAGTGAGAGATAGAGAGAGACAGAGAGAGACACAGAGGGAGACAGAGCGACAGAGTGATAAACAGAGAGAGACAGAGAGAGACAGAGACAGAGACAGAGAGAGACAGAGATAGAGAGAGAGACAGAGAAACAGAGAGAGACAGAGAGAGAAAGAGAGAGACAGAGATAGAGACAGAGAGAGACAAAGAGAGTGAGAGAGACTGAGAGAGACGGAGAGATTACAGAGAGAGACAGAGAGAGACAGAGACAGAGAGAGACAGAAAGAGACAATGAGAGACAAAGAGAGACAGAGATAGAGACAGAGAGACAGAGAGAGAGACAATGAGAGACAGAGAGAAAGAGAGAGAAAGAGATAGAGACAGAGAGAGACAAAGACAGAGTGAGAGAGACAGAGAGAGACAGAGAGAGACAGAGAGAGACAGAGATAGAAAGAGAGACAAAGAGAGACCGAGAGAGACAGAGAGAGAGACAGAGTAAGACAGAGAGAGACAGAGATAGAGACATAGAGACAGAGAGAGACAGAGAGATACAGAGAGACAGAGAGAGACACAGTGAGAGATAGAAAGAGACAGAGAGAGACACAGAGGGAGACAGAGCGACAGAGTGATAAACAGAGAGAGACAGAGAGAGACAGAGAGAGAGACAGAGAGAGACAGAGATAGAGAGAGACAGAGAGAGACATAGAGAGACAGAGAGAGACAGAGATAGAGACAGAGAGGCAGAGGGAGATGGAGAGAGACAGAGAGAGACAATGAGAGACAGAGAGAGAAAGAGAGAGACAGAGATAGAGACAGAGAGAGACAAAGACAGAGTGAGAGAGACTGAGAGAGACAGAGAGATTACAGAGAGAGACAGAGAGAGACAGAGACAGAGACACAGTGAGAGATAGAGAGAGACAGAGAGAGACACAGAGAGAGACAGAGCGACAGAGTGATAAACAGAGAGAGACAGAGATAGAGACAGAGAGACGGAGATAGAGACAGAGAGAGTCAGTGAGAGACAGAGAGAGACAGAGAGACAGAGATAGAGATAGAGAGAGACAGAGACAAAGAGAGAGACAGGGAGAGACAGAGATAGATACAGAGAGAGACTGAAGGAGACAGAGAGAGACAGAGAGAGAAAGAGATAGAAATAGAGACAGAGAGACAGAGAGAGACAGAGAGAGAGACAGAGTAAGACAGAGAGAGACAGAGATAGAGACATGGAGACAGAGAGAGACAGAGAGATACAGAGAGACAGAGAGAGACACAGTGAGAGATAGAAAGAGACAGAGAGAGACACAGAGGGAGACAGAGCAACAGAGTGATAAACAGAGAGAGATAGAGAGAGACAGAGAGAGAGACAGAGGTAGAGAGAGACAGAGAGAGACATAGAGAGACAGAGAGAGACAGAGATACAGACAGAGAGACAGAGAGAGAAAGAGAGAGACAGAGATAGAGACAGAGAGAGACAAAGACAGAGTGAGAGAGACTGAGAGAGACAGAGAGATTACAGAGAGAGACAGAGAGAGACAGAGACAGAGACACAGTGAGAGATAGAGAGAGACAGAGAGAGACACAGAGAGAGACAGAGCGACAGATTGATAAACAGTGAGAGACAGAGATAGAGACAGAGAGACGGAGATAGAGACAGAGAGAGACAAAGACAGAGTGTGAGAGACAGAGGGTGAGACAGAGAGACAGAGAGAGACAGAGAGAGACAAAGAGATACAGAGAGAGACAGAGATACAGATAGAGACAGAGATAGAGACAGAGAGACAGAGAGAGAGACAGAGAGATACAGAGAGAGACACAGTGAGAGATAGAGATAGACAGAGAGAGACACAGAGTGAGACAGGGCGACAGAGTGATAAACAGAGTGACACAGAGATAGAGACAGAGAGTGACAGAGGGAGACAGAGAAACACAGAGACAAAGAGAGAGACAGAGAGAGACAGAGACAGATTGAGAGAGACTGTGAGACTGAGAGAGACAGAGAGAGACATAGAGATACAGAGAGAGACAGAGACAGAGAGAGACAGGGAGAGACAGGGAGAGAGAAAGAGAGAAAGAGATAGAGACAGAGAGAGACAAAGACAGAGTGAGAGAGACTGAGAGAGACAGAGGGTGAGATAGAGAGACAGAGAGAGACAGAGAGATACAGAGAGAGACAGAGATACAGATAGAGACAGAGATAGAGACAGAGAGACAGAGAGAGACAGAGAGAGACAGAGAGAGACACAGTGAGAGATAGAGATAGACAGAGAGAGACACAGAGTGAGACAGGGCGACAGAGTGATAAACAGAGTGACACAGAGATAGAGACAGAGAGAGACAGAGGGAGACAGAGAAACACAGAGACAAAGAGAGAGACAGAGAGAGACAGAGACAGAGTGAGAGAGACTGTGAGACTGAGAGAGACAGAGAGAGAGAGAGAGAGAGACAGAGAGAGACAGAGACAGAGAGAGACAGAGAGAGACAGGGAGAGAGACAGAGAGAAAGAGATAGAGACATAGAGAGACAGAGAGAGAGACAGAGAGAGACAAAGAGATAAACAGAGAGAGTCATAGATAGAGACAGAGAGAGACGGAGAGAGAAGAGAGTGTCAGTGAGAGACAGAGAGAGACAGAGAGACAGAGATAGAGATAGAGAGAGACAGAGACAAAGAGAGAGACAGGAGAGACAGAGATAGATACAGAGAAAGACAGAAGGAGACAGAGAGAAACAGAGAAAGAGACAGAGAGAGACAGAGACAGAGTGAGAGAGACTGAGAGAGACAGAGAGAGACAGAGAGAGACAGAGAGAGACAGAGAGAGACAGAGAGAGACAGAGACAGAGAGAGACAGAGATAGAAAGAGAGACAGAGAAAGACTGAGAGAGACAGAAAGAGAGACAGAGAGAGACAGAGAGAGAGACAGAGAGAGACAGAGAGAGACAGAGATAGAGACAGAGAGACAGAGGGAGACAGAATGATACAGAGAGAGACAGAGAGAGACACAGAGAGAGACAGAGCGACAGAGTGATAAACAGAGAGAGACAGAGATAGAGACAGAGAGAGACAGAGAGAGAGACCGAGATAGACAGAAAGAGTGACAGAGAGAGACAGATTGAGACAGATAGAGACAGAGAGAGACAGAGAGATACAGAGAGAGACAGAGATACAGAAAGAGACAGAGATAGAGACAGAGAGACAGAGAGAGACGGAGAGAGACAGAGAGAGTCAGTGAGAGACAGAGAGAGACAGATAACAGAGATAGAGATAGAGAGAGACAGAGACAAAGAGAGAGACAGGGAGAGACAGAGATAGATACAGAGAGAGACAGAAGGAGACAGAGAGAGACAGAGAAAGAGACAGAGAGAGACAGAGACAGAGTGAGAGAGACTGAGAGAGACAGAGAGAGACAGAGAGAGACAGAGAGAGACAGAGAGAGACAGAGAGAGACAGAGACAGAGAGAGACAGAGATAGAAAGAGAGACAGAGAGACAGAGGGAGACAGAATGATACAGAGAGAGACAGAGAGAGACACAGAGAGAGACAGAGCGACAGAGTGATAAACAGAGAGAGACAGAGATAGAGACAGAGAGAGACGGAGAGAGAGAGAGACAATAAGAGACAGAGAGAGAAAGAGAGAGAGAGAGAGACAGAGAGAGAGAAAGGTAGACAGAGAAAGAAAGAGAGAGACACAGAGAGAGACAGAGAGAAACAGCGAGAGACAGTGAGAGACAGAGATAGGGAGACAGAGACACAGAGAGACACATAGAGAGACACAGAGAGACACCGTGAGAAACAGAGACAAAGATTGAGACAGACAGAGACAGAAACAGAGACAAAGATAGACAGAGAGAGACACAGAGAGACACAGAGAAAGACAGAGACTGATAGAGACAGATATAGAGACAGAGAAAGACAAAGAGAGAGACAGAGAGAGACACAGAGAGAGACAGAGACAGAGAGAGACAGAGATAGAAAGAGAGACAGAGAAAGACTGAGAGAGACAGAGAGAGAGACAGAGAGAGACAGAGAGAGACAGAGATAGAGACAGAGAGACAGAGGGAGACAGAATGATACAGAGAGAGACAGAGAGAGACACAGAGAGAGACAGAGCGACAGAGTGATAAACAGAGAGAGACAGAGATAGAGACAGAGAGAGACAGAGAGAGAGACCGAGATAGACAGAAAGAGTGACAGAGAGAGACAGATTGAGACAGATAGAGACAGAGAGAGACAGAGAGATACAGAGAGAGACAGAGATACAGATAGAGACAGAGATAGAGACAGAGAGACAGAGAGAGACGGAGAGAGACACAGAGAGTCAGTGAGAGACAGAGAGAGACAGATAACAGAGATAGAGATAGAGAGAGACAGAGACAAAGAGAGAGACAGGAGAGACAGAGATAGATACAGAGAAAGACAGAAGGAGACAGAGAGAAACAGAGAAAGAGACAGAGAGAGACAGAGACAGAGTGAGAGAGACTGAGAGAGACAGAGAGAGACAGAGAGAGACAGAGAGAGACAGAGAGAGACAGAGAGAGACAGAGACAGAGAGAGACAGAGATAGAAAGAGAGACAGAGAAAGACTGAGAGAGACAGAGAGAGAGACAGAGACAGAGAGAGACAGAGATAGAGACAGAGAGACAGAGGGAGACAGAATGATACAGAGAGAGACAGAGAGAGACACAGAGAGAGACAGAGCGACAGAGTGATAAACAGAGAGAGACAGAGATAGAGACAGAGAGAGACAGAGAGAGAGACCGAGATAGACAGAAAGAGTGACAGAGAGAGACAGATTGAGACAGATAGAGACAGAGAGAGACAGAGAGATACAGAGAGAGACAGAGATACAGATAGAGACAGAGATAGAGACAGAGAGACAGAGAGAGACGGAGAGAGACAGAGAGAGTCAGTGAGAGACAGAGAGAGACAGATAACAGAGATAGAGATAGAGAGAGACAGAGACAAAGAGAGAGACAGGGAGAGACAGAGATAGATACAGAGAGAGACAGAAGGAGACAGAGAGAGACAGAGAAAGAGACAGAGAGAGACAGAGACAGAGTGAGAGAGACTGAGAGAGACAGAGAGAGAGACAGAGAGAGACAGAGAGAGACAGAGAGAGACAGAGACAGAGAGAGACAGAGATAGAAAGAGAGACAGAGAGACAGAGAAAGACAAAATGATACAGAGAGAGACAGAGAGAGACACAGAGAGAGACAGAGCGACATAGTGATAAACAGAGAGAGACAGAGATAGAGACAGAGAGAGACGGAGAGAGAGAGAGACAATAAGAGACAGAGAGAGAAAGAGAGAGAGAGAGACAGAGAGAGAGAAAGGTAGACAGAGAAAGACAGAGAGAGACACAGAGAGAGACAGAGAGAAACAGCGAGAGACAGTGAGAGACAGAGATAGGGAGACAGAGACACAGAGAGACACATAGAGAGACACAGAGAGACACCGTGAGAAACATAGACAAAGATTGAGACAGACAGAGACAGAAACAGAGACAAAGATAGACAGAGAGAGACACAGAGAGACACAGAGAAAGACAGAGACTGATAGAGACAGATATAGAGACAGAGAAAGACAAAGAGAGAGACAGAGAGAGACACAGAGAGAGACAGAGAGAAGGAGATAGAGACATAGAGAGACACAGAGAGAGACAGAGAGAGACAAAGAGATAAACAGAGAGACAGAGATAGAGACAGAGAGAGACAGAGACAAAGAGAGAGACAGAGAGAGACAGAGACAGAGTGAGAGAGACTGAGAGACAGAGAGACACACAGAGAGAGACAGAGAGTCAGAGAGAGACAGAGATAGAGACAGAGAGAGACAGAGACAGAGATAGAGAGATACAGAGAGAGACAGAGAGATACAGAGAGAGACAGAGAGAGACACAGAGAGTGACAGAGCGACAGAGTGATAAACAGAGAGAGACAGAGATAGAGACAGAGAGACAGAGATAGAGACAGAGAGAGACAAAGACAGAGTGAGAGAGACTGAGAGAGACAGAGGGTGAGATAGAGAGACAGAGAGAGACAGAGAGATACAGAGAGAGACAGAGATACAGATAGAGACAGAGATAGAGACAGAGAGACAGAGAGAGACAGAGAGAGACAGAGAGAGACACAGTGAGAGATAGAGATAGACAGAGAGAGACACAGAGTGAGACAGGGCGACAGAGTGATAAACAGAGTGACACAGAGATAGAGACAGAGAGAGACAGAGGGAGACAGAGAAAGACAGAGACAAAGAGAGAGACAGAGAGAGACAGAGACAGAGTGAGAGAGACTGTGAGACTGAGAGAGACAGAGAGAGAGAGAGAGACAGAGAGAGACAGAGACAGAGAGAGACAGAGAGAGACAGGGAGAGAGACAGAGAGAAAGAGATAGAGACATAGAGAGACAGAGAGAGAGACAGAGAGAGACAAAGAGATAAACAGAGAGAGTCATAGATAGAGACAGAGAGAGACGGAGAGAGAAGAGAGTGTCAGTGAGAGACAGAGAGAGACAGAGAGACAGAGATAGAGATAGAGAGAGACAGAGACAAAGAGAGAGACAGGAGAGACAGAGATAGATACAGAGAAAGACAGAAGGAGACAGAGAGAAACAGAGAAAGAGACAGAGAGAGACAGAGACAGAGTGAGAGAGACTGAGAGAGACAGAGAGAGACAGAGAGAGACAGAGAGAGACAGAGAGAGACAGAGACAGAGAGACAGAGATAGAAAGAGAGACAGAGAGAGACTGAGAGAGACAGAGAGAGAGACAGAGAGAGACAGAGAGAGACAGAGATAGAGACAGAGAGACAGAGGGAGACAGAATGATACAGAGAGAGACAGAGAGAGACACAGAGAGAGACAGAGCGACAGAGTGATAAACAGAGAGAGACAGAGATAGAGACAGAGAGAGACAGAGAGAAAAACCGAGATAGACAGAAAGAGTGACAGAGAGAGACAGATTGAGACAGATAGAGACAGAGAGAGACAGAGGGTGAGACAGAGAGACAGAGATAGAGACAGAGAGAGACAGAGACAAAGAGAGAGACAGAGAGAGACAGAGACAGACTGAGAGAGACTGAGAGTCAGAGAGAGACACAGAGAGAGACAGAGAGTGTCAGAGAGAGACAGAGATAGAGACAGAGAGAGACAGAGACAGAGATAGAGAGATACAGAGAGAGACAGATTGATACAGAGAGAGACAGAGAGAGAGACACAGTGAGAGATAGAGAGAGACAGAGAGACACACAGAGAGAGACAGAGCGACAGAGTGATAAACAGAGAGAGACAGAGATAGAGACAGAGAGACGGAGATAGAGACAGAGAGAGTCAAAGACAGAGTGAGAGAGACTGAGAGAGACAGATGGTGAGACAGAGAGACAGAGAGAGACAGAGAGATAAAGAGAGAGACAGAGAGAGACAGAAAGAGACACAGTGAGAGATAGAGATAGACAGACAGAGACACAGAGTGAGACAGGGCGACAGAGTGATAAACAGAGTGACACAGAGATAGAGACAGAGAGAGACAGAGGGAGACAGAGAAAGACAGAGACAAAGAGAGAGGCAGTGAGAGACAGAGACAGAGTGAGAGAGACTGTGAGACTGAGAGAGACAGAGAGAGACAGAGAGAGACAGAGAGAGACAGAGACAGAGAGAGACAGAGAGAGACAGGGAGAGAGACAGAGAGAAAGAGATAGAGACATAGAGAGACAGAGAGAGAGACAGAGAGAGACAAAGAGATAAACAGAGAGAGTCATAGATAGAGACAGAGAGAGACGGAGAGAGACAGAGAGAGTCAGTGAGAGACAGAGAGAGACAGAGAGACAGAGATAGAGATAGAGAGAGACAGAGACAAAGAGAGAGACAGGGAGAGACAGAGATAGATACAGAGAGAGACTGAAGGAGACAGAGAGAGACAGAGAAAGAGACAGAGAGAGACAGAGACAGAGTGAGAGAGACTGAGAGAGACAGAGAGAGAGACAGAGAGAGACAGAGAGAGACAGAGAGAGACAGAGAGAGACAGAGACAGAGAGAGACAGAGATAGAAAGAGAGACAGAGAGAGACAGAGAGACAGAGAGAGACAGAATGATACAGAGAGAGACAGAGAGAGACACAAAGAGTGACAGAGTGACAGAGTGATAAACATAGAGAGACAGAGATAAAGACAGAGAGAGACGGAGAGAGAGAGAGAGACAATGAGAGACAGAGAGAGAAAGAGAGAGAGAGACAGAGAGAGAAAGGTAGACAGAGAAAGACAGAGAGAGACACAGAGAGAGACAGAGAGAGACAGCGAGAGACAGAGAGAGACAGAGAGAGACAGAGATAGAGAAAGAGAGAAACAGAGAGAGACAGAGAGAGAGACAGAGAGAGACACTGAGAGACAGAGATAGAGAGACAGAGATAGAGAGACAGAGACACAGAGAGACACATAGAGAGACACAAAGAGACACCGTGAGAAACAGAGACAAAGACTGAGACAGACAGAGACAGAAACAGAGACAAAGATAGACAGAGAGTGACACAGAGAGACACAGAGAGAGACAGAGAGAGACTGATAGAGACAGATATAGAGACAGAGAAAGACAAAGAGAGAGACAGAGAGAGACACAGAGAGAGACAGAGAGAAAGAGATAGAGACATAGAGAGACGCAGAGAGAGACAGAGAGAGACAAAGAGATAAACAGAGAGAGACAGAGATAGAGACAGAGAGAGACAGAGAGAGACAATGAGAGACAAAGAGAGACAGAGATAGAGACAGAGAGAGACAGAGACAAAGAGAGAGACAAAGAGAGACAGAGACAGAGTGAGAGAGACTTAGAGACTGAGAGAGATAGAGAGAGAGACAGAGAGAGACTGAGAGAGACAGAGAGAGAGACTGAGAGAGACAGAGACAGAGACAGAGAGAGACAGAGATAGAGAGAGAGACAGAGAGAGACAGAGATACAGCGAGAGAAAGAGAGAGAGAGAGTGACAGAGAGAGACATAGAGAGACAGAGAGAGACAGAGATAGAGACAGAGAGACAGAGGGAGACGGAGAGAGACAGAGAGAGACAATAAGAGACAGAAAGAGAAAGAGAGAGACAGAGATAGAGACAGAGAGAGACAAAGACAGAGTGAGAGAGACTGAGAGAGACAGAGAGAGACAGAGAGAGACAGAGAGAGACAGAGACAGAGAGAGACAGAGATAGAAAGAGAGCCAGAGAGAGACAGAGAGAGACAGAGAGAGAGAGACAGAGAGAGACAGAGAGATACAGGGAAAGACAGAGAGAGACACAGTGAGAGATAGAGAGAGACAGAGAGAGACACAGAGGGAGACAGAGCGACAGAGTGATAAACAGAGAGAGACAGAGGGAGACAGAGACAGAGACAGAGAGAGACAGAGATAGAGAGAGAGACAGAGAAACAGAGAGAGACAGAGAGAGACAGAGAGAGAAAGAGAGAGACAGAGATAGAGACAGAGAGATACAAAGACAGTGAGAGAGACTGAGAGAGACGGAGAGATTACAGAGAGAGACAGAGAGAGACAGAGACAGAGAGAGACAGAAAGAGACAATGAGAGACAAAGAGAGACAGAGATAGAGACAGAGAGACGGAGAGAGAGACAATGAGAGACAGAGAGAGAAAGAGAGAGAAAGAGATAGAGACAGAGAGAGACAAAGACAGAGTGAGAGAGACAGAGAGAGACAGAGAGAGACAGAGAGAGACAGAGAGAGACAGAGAGAGACAGAGATAGAAAGAGAGACAAAGAGAGACAGAGAGATACAGAGAGACAGAGAGAGACACAGTGAGAGATAGAAAGAGACAGAGAGAGACAGAAAGAGACAGAGACAGAGAGAGACAGAGATAGAAAGAGAGCCAGAGAGAGACAGATAGAGAGAGTCAGAGAGAGACAGAGAGAGACAGAGAGATACAGGGAAAGACAGAGAGAGACACAGTGAGAGATAGAGAGAGACAGAGAGAGACACAGAGGGAGACAGAGCCACAGAGTGATAAACAGAGAGAGACAGAGAGAGACAGAGACAGAGACAGAGAGAGACAGAGATAGAGAGAGAGACAGAGAAACAGAGAGAGACAGAGAGAGAAAGAGAGAGACAGAGATAGAGACAGAGAGAGACAAAGACAGTGAGAGAGACTGAGAGAGATGGAGAGATTACAGAGAGAGACAGAGAGAGACAGAGACAGAGAGAGACAGAAAGAGACAATGAGAGACAAAGAGAGACAGAGATAGAGACAGAGAGACGGAGAGAGAGACAATGAGAGACAGAGATAGAAAGAGAGAGAAAGAGATAGAGACAGAGAGAGACAAAGACAGAGTGAGAGAGACAGAGAGAGACAGAGAGAGACAGAGAGAGACAGAGAGAGACAGAGATAGAAAGAGAGACAAAGAGAGACAGAGAGAGACAGAGAGAGAGACAGAGTAAGACAGAGAGAGACAGAGATAGAGACATAGAGACAGAGAGAGACAGAGAGATACAGAGAGACAGAGAGAGACACAGTGAGAGATAGAAAGAGACAGAGAGAGACAGAAAGAGACAGAGACAGAGAGAGACAGAGATAGAAAGAGAGCCAGAGAGAGACAGAGAGAGAGAGTCAGAGAGAGACAGAGAGAGACAGAGAGATACAGGGAAAGACAGAGAGAGACACAGTGAGAGATAGAGAGAGACAGAGAGAGACACAGAGGGAGACAGAGCGACAGAGTGATAAACAGAGAGAGAAAGAGAGAGACAGAGACAGAGACAGAGAGAGACAGAGATAGAGAGAGAGACAGAGAAACAGAGAGAGACAGAGAGAGAAAGAGAGAGACAGAGATAGAGACAGAGAGAGACAAAGACAGTGAGAGAGACTGAGAGAGACGGAGAGATTACAGAGAGAGACAGAGAGAGACAGAGACAGAGAGAGACAGAAAGAGACAATGAGAGACAAAGAGAGACAGAGATAGAGACAGAGAGACAGAGAGAGAGACAATGAGAGACAGAGAGAGAAAGAGAGAGAAAGAGATAGAGACAGAGAGAAACAAAGACAGAGTGAGAGAGACAGAGAGATAGAGAGAGACAGAGAGAGACAGAGAGAGACAGAGATAGAAAGAGAGACAAAGAGAGACAGAGAGAGACAGAGAGAGAGACAGAGTAAGACAGAGAGAGACAGAGATAGAGATATAGAGACAGAGAGAGACAGAGAGATACAGAGAGACAGAGAGAGACACAGTGAGAGATAGAAAGAGACAGAGAGAGACACAGAGGGAGACAGAGCGACAGAGTGATAAACAGAGAGAGACAGAGAGAGACAGAGAGAGAGACAGAGAGAGACAGAGATAGAGAGAGACAGAGAGAGACATAGAGAGACAGAGAGAGACAGAGATAGAGACAGAGAGGCAGAGGGAGATGGAGAGAGACAGAGAGAGACAATGAGAGACAGAGAGAGAAAGAGAGAGACAGAGATAGAGACAGACAGAGACAAAGACAGAGTGAGAGAGACTGAGAGAGACAGAGAGATTACAGAGAGAGACAGAGAGAGACAGAGACAGAGACACAGTGAGAGATAGAGAGAGACAGAGAGAGACACAGAGAGAGACAGAGCGACAGAGTGATAAACAGAGAGAGACAGAGATAGAGACAGAGAGACGGAGATAGAGACAGAGAGAGTCAGTGAGAAACAGAGAGAGACAGAGAGACAGAGATAGAGATAGAGAGAGACAGAGACAAAGAGAGAGACAGGGAGAGACAGAGATAGATACAGAGAGAGACTGAAGGAGACAGAGAGAGACAGAGAAAAGAGATAGAAAGAGAGACAGAGAGACAGAGAGAGACAGAGAGAGAGACAGAGTAAGACAGAGAGAGACAGAGATAGAGACATGGAGACAGAGAGAGACAGAGAGATACAGAGAGACAGAGAGAGACACAGTGAGAGATAGAAAGAGACAGAGAGAGACACAGAGGGAGACAGAGCAACAGAGTGATAAACAGAGAGAGACAGAGAGAGACAGAGAGAGAGACAGAGATAGAGAGAGACAGAGAGAGACATAGAGAGACAGAGAGAGACAGAGATACAGACAGAGAGACAGAGAGAGAAAGAGAGAGACAGAGATAGAGACAGAGAGAGACAAAGACAGAGTGAGAGAGACTGAGAGAGACAGAGAGATTACAGAGAGAGACAGAGAGAGACAGAGACAGAGACACAGTGAGAGATAGAGAGAGACAGAGAGAGACACAGAGAGAGACAGAGCGACAGATTGATAAACAGTGAGAGACAGAGATAGAGACAGAGAGACGGAGATAGAGACAGAGAGAGACAAAGACAGAGTGTGAGAGACAGAGGGTGAGACAGAGAGACAGAGAGAGACAGAGAGAGACAAAGAGATACAGAGAGAGACAGAGATACAGATAGAGACAGAGATAGAGACAGAGAGATAGAGAGAGAGACAGAGAGATACAGAGAGAGACACAGTGAGAGATAGAGATAGACAGAGAGAGACACAGAGTGAGACAGGGCGACAGAGTGATAAACAGAGTGACACAGAGATAGAGACAGAGAGAGACAGAGGGAGACAGAGAAACACAGAGACAAAGAGAGAGACAGAGAGAGACAGAGACAGATTGAGAGAGACTGTGAGACTGAGAGAGACAGAGAGAGACATAGAGATACAGAGAGAGACAGAGACAGAGAGAGACAGGGAGAGACAGGGAGAGAGACAGAGAGAAAGAGATAGAGACATAGAGAGACAGAGAGAGAGACAGAGAGAGACAGAGGGAGACAGAGAAACACAGAGACAAAGAGAGAGACAGAGAGAGACAGAGACAGAGTGAGAGAGACTGTGAGACTGAGAGAGACAGAGAGAGACATAGAGATACAGAGAGAGACAGAGACAGAGAGAGACAGGGAGAGACAGGGAGAGAGACAGAGAGAAAAAGATAGAGACAGAGAGAGACAAAGACAGAGTGAGAGAGACTGAGAGAGACAGAGGGTGAGATAGAGAGACAGAGAGAGACAGAGAGATACAGAGAGAGACAGAGATACAGATAGAGACAGAGATAGAGACAGAGAGACAGAGAGAGACAGAGAGAGACAGAGAGAGACACAGTGAGAGATAGAGATAGACAGAGAGAGACACAGAGTGAGACAGGGCGACAGAGTGATAAACAGAGTGACACAGAGATAGAGACAGAGAGAGACAGAGGGAGACAGAGAAAGACAGAGACAAAGAGAGAGACAGAGAGAGACAGAGACAGAGTGAGAGAGACTGTGAGACTGAGAGAGACAGAGAGAGAGAGAGAGAGACAGAGAGAGACAGAGACAGAGAGAGACAGAGAGAGACAGGGAGAGAGACAGAGAGAAAGAGATAGAGACATAGAGAGACAGAGAGAGAGACAGAGAGAGACAAAGAGATAAACAGAGAGAGTCATAGATAGAGACAGAGAGAGACGGAGAGAGAAGAGAGTGTCAGTGAGAGACAGAGAGAGACAGAGAGACAGAGATAGAGATAGAGAGAGACAGAGACAAAGAGAGAGACAGGGAGAGACAGAGATAGATACAGAGAAAGACAGAAGGAGACAGAGAGAAACAGAGAAAGAGACAGAGAGAGACAGAGACAGAGTGAGAGAGACTGAGAGAGACAGAGAGAGACAGAGAGAGACAGAGAGAGACAGAGAGAGACAGAGACAGAGAGAGACAGAGATAGAAAGAGAGACAGAGAAAGACTGAGAGAGACAGAGAGAGAGACAGAGAGAGACAGAGAGAGAGACAGAGAGAGACAGAGAGAGACAGAGATAGAGACAGAGAGACAGAGGGAGACAGAATGATACAGAGAGAGACAGAGAGAGACACAGAGAGAGACAGAGCGACAGAGTGATAAACAGAGAGAGACAGAGATAGAGACAGAGAGAGACAGAGAGAGAGACCGAGATAGACAGAAAGAGTGACAGAGAGAGACAGATTGAGACAGATAGAGACAGAGAGAGACAGAGAGATACAGAGAGAGACAGAGATACAGATAGAGACAGAGATAGAGACAGAGAGACAGAGAGAGACGGAGAGAGACAGAGAGAGTCAGTGAGAGACAGAGAGAGACAGATAACAGAGATAGAGATAGAGAGAGACAGAGACAAAGAGAGAGACAGGGAGAGACAGAGATAGATACAGAGAGAGACAGAAGGAGACAGAGAGAGACAGAGAAAGAGACAGAGAGAGACAGAT
This sequence comes from Mus caroli, assembly GCF_978045245.1. Lineage (NCBI taxonomy): Eukaryota > Metazoa > Chordata > Mammalia > Rodentia > Muridae > Mus > Mus caroli. The sequence continues at coordinate 7,257,396 of NW_028227276.1, forward strand.
ACAGAGTGAGAGAGACTGAGAGAGACAGAGAGAGACAGAGAGAGACAGAGAGAGACAGAGAGAGACAGAGAGAGACAGAGACAGAGAGAGACAGAGATAGAAAGAGAGACAGAGAGACAGAGGGAGACAGAATGATACAGAGAGAGACAGAGAGAGACACAGAGAGAGACAGAGCGACAGAGTGATAAACAGAGAGAGACAGAGATAGAGACAGAGAGAGACGTAGAGAGAGAGAGACAATAAGAGACAGAGAGAGAAAGAGAGAGAGAGAGAGACAGAGAGAGAGAAAGGTAGACAGAGAAAGAAAGAGAGAGACACAGAGAGAGACAGAGAGAAACAGCGAGAGACAGTGAGAGACAGAGATAGGGAGACAGAGACACAGAGAGACACATAGAGAGACACAGAGAGATACCGTGAGAAACAGAGACAAAGACTGAGACAGACAGAGACAGAAACAGAGACAAAGATAGACAGAGAGAGACACAGAGAGACACAGAGAAAGACAGAGACTGATAGAGACAGATATAGAGACAGAGAAAGACAAAGAGAGAGACAGAGAGAGACACAGAGAGAGACAGAGACAGAGAGAGACAGAGATAGAAAGAGAGACAGAGAAAGACTGAGAGAGACAGAGAGAGAGACAGAGAGAGACAGAGAGAGACAGAGAGACAGAGGGAGACAGAATGATACAGAGAGAGACAGAGAGAGACACAGAGAGAGACAGAGCGACAGAGTGATAAACAGAGAGAGACAGAGATAGAGACAGAGAGAGACAGAGAGAGAGACCGAGATAGACAGAAAGAGTGACAGAGAGAGACAGATTGAGACAGATAGAGACAGAGAGAGACAGAGAGATATAGAGAGAGACAGAGATACAGATAGAGACAGAGATAGAGACAGAGAGACAGAGAGAGACGGAGAGAGACAGAGAGAGACAGATAACAGAGATAGAGATAGAGAGAGACAGAGACAAAGAGAGAGACAGGGAGAGACAGAGATAGAGATAGAGAGAGACAGAGACAAAGAGAGAGACAGGGAGAGACAGAGATAGATACAGAGAGAGACAGAAGGAGACAGAGAGAGACAGAGAAAGAGACAGAGAGAGACAGAGACAGAGTGAGAGAGACTGAGAGAGACAGAGAGAGAGACAGAGAGAGACAGAGAGAGACAGAGAGAGACAGAGAGAGACAGAGACAGAGAGAGACAGAGATAGAAAGAGAGACAGAGAGACAGAGGGAGACAGAATGATACAGAGAGAGACAGAGAGAGACACAGAGAGAGACAGAGCGACAGAGTGATAAACAGAGAGAGACAGAGATAGAGACAGAGAGAGACGGAGAGAGAGAGAGAGACAATAAGAGACAGAGAGAGAAAGAGAGAGAGAGAGAGACAGAGAGAGAGAAAGGTAGACAGAGAAAGACAGAGAGAGACACAGAGAGAGACAGAGAGAAACAGCGAGAGACAGTGAGAGACAGAGATAGGGAGACAGAGACACAGAGAGACACATAGAGAGACACAGAGAGACACCGTGAGAAACATAGACAAAGATTGAGACAGACAGAGACAGAAACAGAGACAAAGATAGACAGAGAGAGACACAGAGAGACACAGAGAAAGACAGAGACTGATAGAGACAGATATAGAGACAGAGAAAGACAAAGAGAGAGACAGAGAGAGACACAGAGAGAGACAGAGAGAAGGAGATAGAGACATAGAGAGACACAGAGAGAGACAGAGAGAGACAAAGAGATAAACAGAGAGACAGAGATAGAGACAGAGAGAGACAGAGACAAAGAGAGAGACAGAGAGAGACAGAGACAGAGTGAGAGAGACTGAGAGACAGAGAGACACACAGAGAGAGACAGAGAGTCAGAGAGAGACAGAGATAGAGACAGAGAGAGACAGAGACAGAGATACAGAGATACAGAGAGAGACAGAGAGATACAGAGAGAGACAGAGAGAGACACAGAGAGTGACAGAGCGACAGAGTGATAAACAGAGAGAGACAGAGATAGAGACAGAGAGAGACAAAGACAGAGTGAGAGAGACTGAGAGAGACAGAGGGTGAGATAGAGAGACAGAGAGAGACAGAGAGATACAGAGAGAGACAGAGATACAGATAGAGACAGAGATAGAGACAGAGAGGCAGAGAGAGACAGAGAGAGACAGAGAGAGACACAGTGAGAGATAGAGATAGACAGAGAGAGACACAGAGTGAGACAGGGCGACAGAGTGATAAACAGAGTGACACAGAGATAGAGACAGAGAGAGACAGAGGGAGACAGAGAAAGACAGAGACAAAGAGAGAGACAGAGAGAGACAGAGACAGAGTGAGAGAGACTGTGAGACTGAGAGAGACAGAGAGAGAGAGAGACAGAGAGAGACAGAGACAGAGAGAGACAGAGAGAGACAGGGAGAGAGACAGAGAGAAAGAGATAGAGACATAGAGAGACAGAGAGAGAGACAGAGAGAGACAAAGAGATAAACAGAGAGAGTCATAGATAGAGACAGAAAGAGACGGAGAGAGAAGAGAGTGTCAGTGAGAGACAGAGAGAGACAGAGAGACAGAGATAGAGATAGAGAGAGACAGAGACAAAGAGAGAGACAGGAGAGACAGAGATAGATACAGAGAAAGACAGAAGGAGACAGAGAGAAACAGAGAAAGAGACAGAGAGAGACAGAGACAGAGTGAGAGAGACTGAGAGAGACAGAGAGAGACAGAGAGAGACAGAGAGAGACAGAGAGAGACAGAGAGAGACAGAGACAGAGAGAGACAGAGATAGAAAGAGAGACAGAGAGAGACTGAGAGAGACAGAGAGAGACACAGAGAGTGACAGAGCGACAGAGTGATAAACAGAGAGAGACAGAGATAGAGACAGAGAGAGACAAAGACAGAGTGAGAGAGACTGAGAGAGACAGAGGGTGAGATAGAGAGACAGAGAGAGACAGAGCGACAGAGTGATAAACAGAGAGAGACAGAGATAGAGACAGAGAGAGACGGAGAGAGAGAGAGAGACAATAAGAGACAGAGAGAGAAAGAGAGAGAGAGAGAGACAGAGAGAGAGAAAGGTAGACAGAGAAAGACAGAGAGAGACACAGAGAGAGACAGAGAGAAACAGCGAGAGACAGTGAGAGACAGAGATAGGGAGACAGAGACACAGAGAGACACATAGAGAGACACAGAGAGACACCGTGAGAAACAGAGACAAAGATTTAGACAGACAGAGACAGAAACAGAGACAAAGATAGACAGAGAGAGACACAGAGAGACACAGAGAAAGACAAAGACTGATAGAGACAGATATAGAGACAGAGAAAGACAAAGAGAGAGACAGAGAGAGACACAGAGAGAGACAGAGAGAAGGAGATAGAGACATAGAGAGACACAGAGAGAGACAGAGAGAGACAAAGAGATAAACAGAGAGACAGAGATAGAGACAGAGAGAGACAGAGACAAAGAGAGAGACAGAGAGAGACAGAGACAGAGTGAGAGAGACTGAGAGACAGAGAGACACACAGAGAGAGACAGAGAGTCAGAGAGAGACAGAGATAGAGACAGAGAGAGACAGAGACAGAGATAGAGAGATACAGAGAGAGACAGAGAGATACAGAGAGAGACAGAGAGAGACACAGAGAGTGACAGAGCGACAGAGTGATAAACAGAGAGAGACAGAGATAGAGACAGAGAGAGACAAAGACAGAGTGAGAGAGACTGAGAGAGACAGAGGGTGAGATAGAGAGACAGAGAGAGACAGAGAGATACAGAGAGAGACAGAGATACAGATAGAGACAGAGATAGAGACAGAGAGGCAGAGAGAGACAGAGAGAGACAGAGAGAGACACAGTGAGAGATAGAGATAGACAGAGAGAGACACAGAGTGAGACAGGGCGACAGAGTGATAAACAGAGTGACACAGAGATAGAGACAGAGAGAGACAGAGGGAGACAGAGAAAGACAGAGACAAAGAGAGAGACAGAGAGAGACAGAGACAGAGTGAGAGAGACTGTGAGACTGAGAGAGACAGAGAGAGAGAGAGACAGAGAGAGACAGAGACAGAGAGAGACAGAGAGAGACAGGGAGAGAGACAGAGAGAAAGAGATAGAGACATAGAGAGACAGAGAGAGAGACAGAGAGAGACAAAGAGATAAACAGAGAGAGTCATAGATAGAGACAGAGAGAGACGGAGAGAGAAGAGAGTGTCAGTGAGAGACAGAGAGAGACAGAGAGACAGAGATAGAGATAGAGAGAGACAGAGACAAAGAGAGAGACAGGAGAGACAGAGATAGATACAGAGAAAGACAGAAGGAGACAGAGAGAAACAGAGAAAGAGACAGAGAGAGACAGAGACAGAGTGAGAGAGACTGAGAGAGACAGAGAGAGACAGAGAGAGACAGAGAGAGACAGAGAGAGACAGAGAGAGACAGAGACAGAGAGAGACAGAGATAGAAAGAGAGACAGAGAGAGACTGAGAGAGACAGAGGGAGAGACAGAGAGAGACAGAGAGAGACAGAGATAGAGACAGAGAGATAGAGGGAGACAGAATGATACAGAGAGAGACAGAGAGAGACACAGAGAGAGACAGAGCGACAGAGTGATAAACAGAGAGAGACAGAGATAGAGACAGAGAGAGACAGAGAGAAAAACCGAGATAGACAGAAAGAGTGACAGAGAGAGACAGATTGAGACAGATAGAGACAGAGAGAGACAGAGGGTGAGACAGAGAGACAGAGATAGAGACAGAGAGAGACAGAGACAAAGAGAGAGACAGAGAGAGACAGAGACAGACTGAGAGAGACTGAGAGTCAGAGAGAGACACAGAGAGAGACAGAGAGTTTCAGAGAGAGACAGAGATAGAGACAGAGAGAGACAGAGACAGAGATAGAGAGATACAGAGAGAGACAGAGAGATACAGAGAGAGACAGAGAGAGACACAGAGAGTGACAGAGGGACAGAGTGATAAACAGAGAGAGACAGAGATAGAGACAGAGAGACGGAGATAGAGACAGAGAGAGTCAAAGACAGAGTGAGAGAGACTGAGAGAGACAGAGGGTGAGACAGAGAGACAGAGAGAGACAGAGAGAGACAGAGAGAGACAGAGACAGAGACACAGTGAGAGATAGAGAGAGACAGAGAGAGACACAGAGAGAGACAGAGCGACAGAGTGATAAACAGAGAGAGACAGAGATAGAGACAGAGAGACAGAGATAGAGACCGAGAGAGACAAAGACAGAGTGAGAGAGACTGAGAGAGACAGAGGGTGAGACAGAGAGACAGAGAGAGACAGAGAGATACAGACAGAGACAAAGATACAGATAGAGACAGAGATAGAGACAGAGAGACAGAGAGAGACAGAGAGATACAGAGAGAGACACAGTGAGAGATAGAGATAGACAGAGAGAGACACAGAGTTAGACAGGGCGACAGAGTGATAAACAGAGTGACACAGAGATAGAGACAGAGAGAGACAGAGGGAGACAGAGAACGACATAGACAAAGAGAGAGACAGAGAGTAACAGAGACAGAGTGAGAGAGACTGTGAGACTGAGGTAGACAGAGAGAGACAGAGAGAGACAGAGAGAGACAGAGACAGAGAGAGACAGAGAGAGACAGGGAGAGAGACAGAGAGAAAGAGATAGAGACATAGAGAGACAGAGAGAGAGACAGAAAGAGACAAAGAGATAAACAGAGAGAGTCATAGATAGAGACAAAGAGAGATGGAGAGAGACAGAGAGAGTCAGTGAGAGACAGAGAGAGACAGAGAGACAGAGATAGAAATAGAGAGAGACAGAGA
>NW_028227276.1:7270687-7278187 GCF_978045245.1 Mus caroli
ACAGAGACAAAGAGAGAGACAGAGAGAGACAGAGACAGAGTGAGAGAGACTGTGAGACTGAGAGAGACAGAGAGAGACATAGAGATACAGAGAGAGACAGAGACAGAGAGAGACAGGGAGAGAGACAGAGAGAAAGATATAGAGACATAGAGAGACAGAGAGAGAGACAGAGAGAGACAAAGAGATAAACAGAGAGAGTCATAGATAGAGACAGAGAGAGACGGAGAGAGACAGAGAGAGTCAGTGAGAGACAGAGAGAGACAGAGAGACAGAGATAGAGATAGAGAGAGACAGAGACAAAGAGAGAGACAGGGAGAGACAGAGATAGATACAGAGAGAGACAGAAGGAGACAGAGAGAGACAGAGAAAGAGACAGAGAGATACAGAGACAGAGTGAGAGAGACTGAGAGAGACAGAGAGAGAGACAGAGAGAGACAGAGAGAGACAGAGAGACAGAGAGAGACAGTGAGAAATAGAAAGAGACAGAAAGAGACAGAGAGATACAGAGAGACAGAGAGAGACACAGTGAGAAATAGAAAAAGACAGAGAGAGACAGAGAGAGAGACAGAGAGACAGAGATAGAGAGAGACAGAGAGAGACATAGAGAGACAGAGAGAGACAGAGATAGAGACAGAGAGAGACAAAGACAGAGTGAGAGAGACTGAGAGAGACAGAGAGATTACAGAGAGAGACAGAGAGAGACAGAGACAGAGACACAGTGAGAGATAGAGAGAGACAGAGAGAGACACAGAGAGAGACAGAGCGACAGAGTGATAAACAGAGAGAGACAGAGATAGAGACAGAGAGACGGAGATAGAGACAGAGAGAGACAAAGACAGAGTGAGAGAGACTGAGAGAGACAGAGGGTGAGACAGAGAGACAGAGAGAGACAGAGAGAGACAGAGAGAGACACAGAGTGTGTCAGAGCGACATAGTGATAAACAGAGAGAGACAGAGATAGAGACAGAGAGACGGAGATAGAGACAGAGAGAGACAAAGACAGAGTGAGAGAGACTGAGAGAGACAGAGGGTGAGATAGAGAGACAGAGAGAGACAGAGAGATACAGAGAGAGACAGAGATACAGATAGAGACAGAAATAGAGACAGAGAGACAGAGAGAGACAGAGAGATACAAAGAGAGACACAGTGAGAGATAGAGATAGACATAGAGAGACACAGAGTGAGACAGGGCGACAGAGTGATAAACAGAGTGACACAGAGATAGAGACAGAGAGAAACAGAGGGAGACAGAGAAAGACAGAGACAGAGTGAGAGAGACTGTGAGACTGAGAGAGACAGAGAGAGACAGAGAGAGACAGAGAGAGACAGAGACAGAGAGAGACAGAGAGAGACAGGGAGAGAGACAGAGAGAAAGAGATAGAGACATAGAGAGACAGAGAGAGAGACAGAGAGAGACAAAGAGATAAACAAAGAGAGTCATAGATAGAGACAGAGAGAGACAGAGAGAGTCAGTGAGAGACAGAGAGAGACAGAGAGACAGAGATAGAGATAGAGAGAGACAGAGACAAAGAGAGAGACAGGAGAGACAGAGATAGATACAGAGAGAGACAGAAGGAGACAGAGAGAGACAGAGAAAGAGACAGAGAGAGACAGAGACAGAGTGAGAGAGACTGAGAGAGACAGAGAGAGACAGAGAGAGACAGAGAGAGACAGAGAGAGACAGAGAGAGACAGAGACAGAGAGAGACAGAGATAGAAAGAGAGACAGAGAGAGACAGAGAGAGAGACAGAGAGAGACAGAGAGAGACAGAGATAGAGACAGAGAGACAGAGGGAGACAGAATGATACAGAGAGAGACAGAGAGAGACACAGAGAGAGACAGAGCGACAGAGTGATAAACAGAGAGAGACAGAGATAGAGACAGAGAGAGACAAAGACAGTTTGAGAGAGACTGAGAGAGACGGAGAGATTACAGAGAGAGACAGAGAGAGACAGAGACAGAGAGAGACAGAAAGAGACAATGAGAGACAAAGAGAGACAGAGATAGAGACAGAGAGACAAAGAGAGAGACAATGAGAGACAGAGAGAGAAAGAGAGAGAAAGATAGAGAAAGAGATAGAGACAGAGAGAGACAAAGACAGAGTGAGAGAGACAGAGAGCGACAGAGAGAGACAGAGAGAGACAGAGAGAGACAGAGAGAGACAGAGATAGAAAGAGAGACAAAGAGAGACAGAGAGAGACAGAGAGAGAGACAGAGTAAGACAGAGAGAGACAGAGATAGAGACATAGAGACAGAGAGAGACAGAGAGATACAGAGAGACAGAGAGAGACACAGTGAGAGATAGAAAGAAACAGAGAGAGACACAGAGGGAGACAGAGCGACAGAGTGATAAACAGAGAGAGACAGAGATAGAGACAGAGAGACGGAGATAGAGACAGAGAGAGACAAAGACAGAGTGTGAGAGACAGAGGGTGAGACAGAGAGACAGAGAGAGACAGAGAGAGACAGAGAGATACAGAGAGAGACAGAGATAGAGACAGAGAGACGGAGATAGAGACAGAGAGAGACAAAGACAGAGTGAGAGAGACTGAGAGAGACAGAGGGTGAGACAGAGAGACAGAGAGAGACAGAGAGAGACAGAGATACAGATAGAGACAGAGATAGAGACAGAGAGACAGAGAGAGACAGAGAGATACAGAGAGAGACACAGTGAGAGATAGAGATAGACAGAGAGAGACACAGAGTGAGACAGGGCGACAGAGTGATAAACAGAGTGACACAGAGATAGAGACAGAAAGAACCAGAAAGAGACAGAGAAAGACAGAGACAAAGAGAGAGACAGAGAGAGACAGAGACAGAGTGAGAGAGACTGTGAGACTGAGAGAGACAGAGAGAGACAGAGAGATACAGAGAGAGACAGAGACAGAGAGAGACAGGGAGAGAGACAGAGAGAAAGAGATAGAGACATAGAGAGACAGAGAGAGAGACAGAGAGAGACAAAGAGATAAACAGAGAGAGTCATAGATAGAGACAGAGAGAGATGGAGAGAGACAGAGAGAGTCAGTGAGAAACAGAGAGAGACAGAGAGACAGAGATAGAGATAGAGAGAGACAGAGACAAAGAGAGAGACAGGGAGAGACAGAGATAGATACAGAGAGAGACAGAAGGAGACAGAGAGAGACAGAGAAAGAGACAGAGAGAGACAGAGACAGAGACACAGTGAGAGATGGAGAGAGACAGAGAGAGACACAGAGAGAGACAGAACGACAGATTGATAAACAGAGAGAGACAGAGATAGAGACAGAGAGACGGAGATAGAGACAGAGAGAGACAAAGACAGAGTGTGAGAGACAGAGGGTGAGACAGAGAGACAGAGAGAGACAGAGAGAGACAGAGAGATACAGAGAGAGACAGAGATAGAGACAGAGAGACGGAGATAGAGACAGAGAGAGACAAAGACAGAGTGAGAGAGACTGAGAGAGACAGAGGGTGAGACAGAGAGACAGAGAGAGACAGAGAGAGACAGAGATACAGATAGAGACAGAGATAGAGACAGAGAGACAGAGAGAGACAGAGAGATACAGAGAGAGACACAGTGAGAGATAGAGATAGACAGAGAGAGACACAGAGTGAGACAGGGCGACAGAGTGATAAACAGAGTGACACAGAGATAGAGACAGAGAGAGACAGAGGGAGACAGAGAAACACAGAGACAAAGAGAGAGACAGAGAGAGACAGAGACAGAGTGAGAGAGACTGTGAGACTGAGAGAGACAGAGAGAGACAGAGAGAGACAGAGAGAGACAGAGACAGAGAGAGACAGAGAGAGACAGGGAGAGAGACAGAGAGAAAGAGATAGAGACATAGAGAGACAGAGAGAGAGACAGAGAGAGACAAAGAGATAAACAGAGAGAGTCATAGATAGAGACAGAGAGAGATGGAGAGAGACAGAGAGAGTCAGTGAGAGACAGAGAGAGACAGAGAGACAGAGATAGAGATAGAGAGAGACAGAGACAAAGAGAGAGACAGGAGAGACAGAGATAGATACAGAGAGAGACAGAAGGAGACAGAGAGAGACAGAGAAAGAGACAGAGAGAGACAGAGACAGAGTGAGAGAGACTGAGAGAGACAGAGAGATACAGAGAGAGACAGAGAGAGACAGAGAGAGACAGAGAGAGACAGAGACAGAGAGAGACAGAGGTAGAAAGAGAGACAGAGAGAGACAGAGAGAGAGACAGAGAGAGACAGAGAGAGACAGAGATAGAGACAGAGAGACAGAGGGAGACAGAATGATACAGAGAGAGACAGAGAGAGACACAGAGAGAGACAGAGCGACAGAGTGATAAACAGAGAGAGACAGAGATAGAGACAGAGAGAGACAAAGACAGAGTGAGAGAGACTGAGAGAGATGGAGAGATTACAGAGAGAGACAGAGAGAGACAGAGAGAGACAGAGACAGAGAGAGACAATGAGAGACAAAGAGAGACAGAGATAGAGACAGAGAGACGGAGAGAGAGACAATGAGAGACAGAGAGAGAAAGAGAGAGAAAGAGATAGAGACAGAGAGAGACAAAGACAGAGTGAGAGAGACAGAGAGAGACAGAGAGAGACAGAGAGAGACAGAGAGAGACAGAGAGAGACAGAGATAGAAAGAGACACAAAGAGAGACAGAGAGAGACAGAGATAGAGACATAGAGACAGAGAGAGACAGAGAGACAGAGAGAGACACAGTGAGAGATAGAAAGAGACAGAGAGAGACACAGAGGGAGACAGAGCGACAGAGTGATAAACAGAGAGAGACAGAGTAGACAGAGAGAGACAGAGAGAGACAGAGATAGAGAGAGACAGAGAGAGACATAGAGAGACAGAGAGAGACAGAGATAGAGACAGAGAGACAGAGGGGGATGGAGAGAGACAGAGAGAGACAATGAGAGACAGAGAGAGAAAGAGAGAGAAGAGATAGAGACAGAGAGAGACAAAGACAGAGTGAGAGAGACTGAGAGAGACAGAGAGATTACAAAGAGAGACAGAGAGAGACAGAGACAGAGACACAGTGAGAGATAGAGAGAGACAGAGAGAGACACAGAGAGAGACAGAGCGACAGAGTGATAAACAGAGAGAGACAGAGATAGAGACAGAGAGAAGGAGATAGAGACAGAGAGAGACAAAGACAGAGTGAGAGAGACTGAGAGAGACAGAGGGTGAGACAGAGAGACAGCGAGAGACAGAGAGATACAGAGAGAGACAGAGACAGAGACAGAGATACAGTGAGAGACAGAGAGAGACAGAGATAGAAAGAGAGACAAAGAGAGACAGAGAGAGAGACAGAGTAAGACAGAGAGAGACAGAGATAGAGACATGGAGACAGAGAGAGACAGAGAGATACAGAGAGACAGAGAGAGACACAGTGAGAGATAGAAAGAGACAGAGAGAGACAAAGAGGGAGACAGAGCGACAGAGTGATAAACAGTGAGAGACAGAGAGAGACAGAGAGAGAGACAGAGAGAGACAGAGATAGAGAGAGACAGAGAGAGACATAGAGAGACAGAGAGAGACAGAGATACAGACAGAGAGACAGAGGGAGATGGAGACAGACAGAGAGAGACAATGAGAGACAGAGAGAGAAAGAGAGAGACAGAGATAGAGACAGAGAGAGACAAAGAGAGAGTGAGAGAGACTGAGAGAGACAGAGAGATTACAGAGAGAGACAGAGAGAGACAGAGACAGAGACACAGTGAGAGATAGAGAGAGACAGAGGGAGACACAGAGAGAGACAGAGCGACAGATTGATAAACAGTGAGAGACAGAGATAGAGACAGAGAGACGGAGATAGAGACAGAGAGAGACTAAGACAGAGTGTGAGAGACAGAGGGTGAGACAGAGAGACAGAGAGAGACAGAGAGAGACAGAGAGATACAGAGAGAGACAGAGATACAGATAGAGACAGAGATAGAGACAGAGAGAAAGAGAGAGACAGAGAGATACAGAGAGAGACACAGTGAGAGATAGAGATAGACAGAGAGAGACACAGAGTGAGACAGGGCGACAGAGTGATAAACAGAGTGACACAGAGATAGAGACAGAGAGAGACAGAGGGAGACAGAGAAACACAGAGACAAAGAGAGAGACAGAGAGAGACAGAGTCAGAGTGAGAGAGACTGTGAGACTGAGAGAGACAGAGAGATACAGAGAGAGACAGAGACAGAGAGAGACAGGGAGAGAGACAGAGAGAAAGATATAGAGACATAGAGAGACAGAGAGAGAGACAGAGAGAGACAAAGAGATAAACAGAGAGAGTCATAGATAGAGACAGAGAGAGACGGAGAGAGACAGAGAGAGTCAGTGAGAGACAGAGAGAGACAGAGAGACAGAGATAGAGATAGAGAGAGACAGAGACAAAGAGAGAGACAGGGAGAGACAGAGATAGATACAGAGAGAGACAGAAGGAGACAGAGAGAGACAGAGAAAGAGACAGAGAGATACAGAGACAGAGTGAGAGAGACTGAGAGAGACAGAGAGAGAGACAGAGAGAGACAGAGAGAGACAGTGACAGAGAGAGACAGAGACAGAGAGAGACAGAGATAGAAAGAGAGACAGAGAGAGACAGAGAGACAGAGGGAGACAGAATGATACAGAGAGAGACAGAGAGAGACACAGAGAGAGACAGAGTGACAGAGTGATAAACAGAGAGAGACAGAGATAGAGACAGAGAGAGACGGAGAGAGAGACAATGAGAGACAGAGAGAGAAAGAGAGAGAGAGACAGAGAGAGAGAAAGGTAGACAGAGAAAGACAGAGAGAGACACAGAGAGAGACAGAGAGAGACAGAGAGAGACAGAGAGAGACAGAGATAGAGAAAGAGAGAAACAGAGAGAGACAGAGAGAAAGAGATAGAGACATAGAGAGACAGAGAGAGAGACAGAGAGAGACAAAGAGATAAACAGAGAGAGTCATAGATAGAGACAGAGAGAGACAGAGAGAGACAGAGAGAGTCAGTGAGAGACAGAGAGAGACAGAGAGACAGAGATAGAGATAGAGAGAGACAGAGACAAAGAGAGAGACAGGAGAGACAGAGATAGATACAGAGAGAGACAGAAGGAGACAGAGAGAGACAGAGAAAGAGACAGAGAGAGACAGAGACAGAGTGAGAGAGACTGAGAGAGACAGAGAGGGACAGAGAGAGACAGAGAGAGACAGAGAGAGACAGAGAGACGGAGAGAGAGACAATGAGAGACAGAGAGAGAAAGAGAGAGAGAGATAGAGACAGAGAGAGACAAAGACAGAGTGAGAGAGACAGAGAGAGACAGAGAGAGACAGAGAGAGACAGAGATAGAAAGAGACACAAAGAGAGACAGAGAGAGACCGAGAGAGAGACAGAGTAAGACAGAGTTAGACAGAGATAGAGACATAGAGACAGAGAGAGACAGAGAGATACAGAGAGACAGAGAGAGACACAGTGAGAGATAGAAAGAGACAGAGAGAGACACAGAGGGAGACAGAGCGACAGAGTGATAAACAGAGAGAGACAGAGAGAGACAGAG
>NW_028227276.1:7283187-7310687 GCF_978045245.1 Mus caroli
CAGAGAGAGACAGAGAGAAGGAGATAGAGACATAGAGAGACACAGAGAGAGACAGAGAGAGACAAAGAGATAAACAGAGAGACAGAGATAGAGACAGAGAGAGACAGAGACAAAGAGAGAGACAGAGAGAGACAGAGACAGAGTGAGAGAGACTGAGAGACAGAGAGACACACAGAGAGAGACAGAGAGTCAGAGAGAGACAGAGATAGAGACAGAGAGAGACAGAGACAGAGATAGAGAGATACAGAGAGAGACAGAGAGATACAGAGAGAGACAGAGAGAGAGACAGAGAGTGACAGAGCGACAGAGTGATAAACAGAGAGAGACAGAGATAGAGACAGAGAGACAGAGATAGAGACAGAGAGAGACAAAGACAGAGTGAGAGAGACTGAGAGAGACAGAGGGTGAGATAGAGAGACAGAGAGAGACAGAGAGATACAGAGAGAGACAGAGATACAGATAGAGACAGAGATAGAGACAGAGAGGCAGAGAGAGACAGAGAGAGACAGAGAGAGACACAGTGAGAGATAGAGATAGACAGAGAGAGACACAGAGTGAGACAGGGCGACAGAGTGATAAACAGAGTGACACAGAGATAGAGACAGAGAGAGACAGAGGGAGACAGAGAAAGACAGAGACAAAGAGAGAGACAGAGAGAGACAGAGACAGAGTGAGAGAGACTGTGAGACTAAGAGAGACAGAGAGAGAGAGACAGAGAGAGACAGAGACAGAGAGAGACAGAGAGAGACAGGGAGAGAGACAGGAGAGACAGAGATAGATACAGAGAAAGACAGAAGGAGACAGAGAGAAACAGAGAAAGAGACAGAGAGAGACAGAGACAGAGTGAGAGAGACTGAGAGAGACAGAGAGAGACAGAGAGAGACAGAGAGAGACAGAGAGAGACAGAGAGAGACAGAGACAGAGAGAGACAGAGATAGAAAGAGAGACAGAGAGAGACTGAGAGAGACAGAGAGAGAGACAGAAAGAGACAGAGAGAGACAGAGATAGAGACAGAAAGACAGAGGGAGACAGAATGATACAGAGAGAGACAGAGAGAGACACAGAGAGAGACAGAGCGACAGAGTGATAAACAGAGAGAGACAGAGATAGAGACAGAGAGAGACAGAGAGAAAAACCGAGATAGACAGAAAGAGTGACAGAGACAGATTGAGACAGATAGAGACAGAGAGAGACAGAGGGTGAGACAGAGAGACAGAGATAGAGACAGAGAGAGACAGAGACAAAGAGAGAGACAGAGAGAGACAGAGACAGACTGAGAGAGACTGAGAGTCAGAGAGAGACACAGAGAGAGACAGAGAGTGTAAGAGAGACAGAGATAGAGACAGAGAGAGACAGAGACAGAGATAGAGAGATACAGAGAGAGACAGAGAGATACAGAGAGAGACAGAGAGAGACACAGAGAGTGACAGAGGGACAGAGTGATAAACAGAGAGAGACAGAGATAGAGACAGAGAGACGGAGATAGAGACAGAGAGAGTCAAAGACAGAGTGAGAGAGACTGAGAGAGACAGAGGGTGAGACAGAGAGACAGAGAGAGACAGAGAGATACAGAGAGAGACAGAGAGAGACAGAGACAGAGACACAGTGAGAGATAGAGAGAGACAGAGAGAGACACAGAGAGAGACAGAGCGACAGAGTGATAAACAGAGAGAGACAGAGATAGAGACAGAGAGACAGATATAGAGACCGAGAGAGACAAAGACAGAGTGAGAGAGACTGAGAGAGACAGAGGGTGAGACAGAGAGACAGAGAGAGACAGAGAGATACAGACAGAGACAAAGATACAGATAGAGACAGAGATAGAGACAGAGAGACAGAGAGAGACAGAGAGATACAGAGAGAGACACAGTGAGAGATAGAGATAGACAGAGAGAGACACAGAGTTAGACAGGGCTACAGAGTGATAAACAGAGTGACACAGAGATAGAGACAGAGAGAGACAGAGGGAGACAGAGAACGACATAGACAAAGAGAGAGACAGAGAGAAACAGAGACAAAGTGAGAGAGACTGTGAGACTGAGGTAGACAGAGAGAGACAGAGAGAGACAGAGAGAGACAGAGACAGAGAGAGACAGAGAGAGACAGGGAGAGAGACAGAGAGAAAGAGATAGAGACATAGAGAGACAGAGAGAGAGACAGAGAGAGACAAAGAGATAAACAGAGAGAGTCATAGATAGAGACAAAGAGAGATGGAGAGAGACAGAGAGAGTCAGTGAGAGACAGAGAGAGACAGAGAGACAGAGATAGAGATAGAGAGAGACAGAGACAAAGAGAGAGAGAGGAGAGACAGAGATAGATACAGAGAGAGACAGAAGGAGACAGAGAGAGACAGAGAAAGAGACAAAGAGAGACAGAGACAGAGGAGAGAGACTGAGAGAGACAGAGAGAGACAGAGAGAGAAAGAGATAGAGACAGAGAGACAGAGAGATAGAGGGAAAGACAGAGAGAGACACAGTGTGAGATATAGAGAGACAGAGAGAAACACAGAGGGAGACAGAGCGACAGAGTGATAAACAGAGAGAGACAGAGAGAAACAGAGACAGAGACAGAGAGAGAAAGAGATAGAGAGAGAGACAGAGAGAGACAGAGATACAGAGAGAGACAGAGAGAGTGACAAAGAGAGACATAGAGAGACAGAGAGAGACAGAGATAGAGACAGAGAGACAGAGGGAGATGGAGAGAGACAGAGAGAGACAATGAGAGACAGAGAGAGAAAGAGAGAGACAGAGATAGAGACAGAGAGAGACAAAGACAGAGTGAGAGAGACTGAGAGAGACAGAGAGATTACAGAGAGAGACAGAGAGAGACAGAGACAGAGACACAGTGAGAGATAGAGAGAGACAGAGAGACACACAGAGAGAGACAGAGCGACAGAGTGATAAACAGAGAGAGACAGAGATAGAGACAGAGAGACGGAGATAGAGACAGAGAAAGACAAAGACAGAGTGAGAGAGACTGAGAGAGACAGAGGGTGAGACAGAGAGACAGAGAGAGACAGAGAGATACAGACAGAGACAAAGATACAGATAGAGACAGAGATAGAGACAGAGAGACAGAGAGAGACAGAGAGATACAGAAAGAGACACAGTGAGAGATAGAGATAGACAGAGAGAGACACAGAGTGAGACAGGGCGACAGAGTGATAAACAGAGTGACACAGAGATAGAGACAGAGAGAGACAGAGGGAGACAGAGAAAGACAGAGACAAAGAGAGAGGCAGTGAGAGACAGAGACAGAGTGAGAGAGACTGTGAGACTGAGAGAGACAGAGAGAGACAGAGAGAGACAGAGAGAGACAGAGACAGAGAGAGACAGAGAGAGACAGGGAGAGAGACAGAGAGAAAGAGATAGAGACATAGAGAGACAGAGAGAGAGACAGAGAGAGACAAAGAGATAAACAGAGAGAGTCATAGATAGAGACAGAGAGAGACGGAGAGAGACAGAGAGAGTCAGTGAGAGACAGAGAGAGACAGAGAGACAAAGATAGAGATAGAGAGAGACAGAGACAAAGAGAGAGACAGGGAGAGACAGAGATAGATACAGAGAGAGACTGAAGGAGACAGAGAGAGCCAGAGAAAGAGACAGAGAGAGACAGAGACAGAGTGAGAGAGACTGAGAGAGACAGAGAGAGACAGAGAGAGACAGAGAGAGACAGAGACAGAGAGAGACAGAGATAGAAAGAGAGACAGAGAGAGACAGAGAGACAGAGAGAGACAGAATGATACAGAGAGAGACAGAGAGAGACACAAAGAGTGACAGAGCGACAGAGTGATAAACAGAGAGAGACAGAGATAAAGACAGAGAGAGACGGAGAGAGAGAGAGAGACAATGAGAGACAGAGAGAGAAAGAGAGAGAGAGACAGAGAGAGAGAAAGGTAGACAGAGAAAGACAGAGAGAGACACAGAGAGAGACAGAGAGAGACAGCGAGAGACAGAGAGAGACAGAGAGAGACAGAGATAGAGAAAGAGAGAAACAGAGAGAGACAGAGAGAGACAGAGAGAGACAGTGAGAGACAGAGATAGAGAGACAGAGATATAGATACAGAGACACAGAGAGACACATAGAGAGACACAAAGAGACACCGTGAGAAACAGAGACAAAGACTGAGACAGACAGAGACAGAAACAGAGACAAAGATAGACAGAGAGTGACACAGAGAGACACAGAGAGAGACAGAGAGAGACTGATAGAGACAGATATAGAGACAGAGAAAGACAAAGAGAGAGACAGAGAGAGACACAGAGAGAGACAGAGAGAAAGAGATAGAGACATAGAGAGACGCAGAGAGAGACAGAGAGAGACAAAGAGATAAACAGAGAGAGACAGAGATAGAGACAGAGAGAGACAGAGAGAGACAGAGAGAGACAATGAGAGACAAAGAGAGACAGAGATAGAGACAGAGAGAAACAGAGACAAAGAGAGAGACAGAGAGAGACAGAGACAGAGTGAGAGAGACTTAGAGAATGAGAGAGATAGAGAGAGAGACAGAGAGAGACTGAGAGAGACAGAGATAGAGACTGAGAGAGACAGAGACAGAGACAGAGAGAGACAGAGATAGAGAGAGAGACAGAGAGAGACAGAGATACAGAGAGAGAAAGAGAGAGAGAGTTACAGAGAGAGACATAGAGAGACAGAGAGAGACAGAGATAGAGACAGAGAGACAGAGGGAGACGGAGAGAGACAGAGAGAGACAATAAGAGACAGAAAGAGAAAGAGAGAGACAGAGATAGAGACAGAGAGAGACAAAGACAGAGTGAGAGAGACTGAGAGAGACAGAGAGAGACAGAGAGAGACAGAGAGAGACAGAGACAGAGAGAGACAGAGATAGAAAGAGAGCCAGAGAGAGACAGAGAGAGAGAGACAGAGAGAGACAGAGAGATACAGGGAAAGACAGAGAGAGACACAGTGAGAGATAGAGAGAGACAGAGAGAGACACAGAGGGAGACAGAGCGACAGAGTGATAAACAGAGAGAGACAGAGGGAGACAGAGACAGAGACAGAGAGAGACAGAGATAGAGAGAGAGAGACAGAGAAACAGAGAGAGACAGAGAGAGACAGAGAGAGAAAGAGAGAGACAGAGATAGAGACAGAGAGATACAAAGACAGTGAGAGAGACTGAGAGAGACGGAGAGATTACAGAGATAGACAGAGAGAGACAGAGACAGAGAGAGACAGAAAGAGACAATGAGAGACAAAGAGAGACAGAGATAGAGACAGAGAGATGGAGAGAGAGACAATGAGAGACAGAGAGAGAAAGAGAGAGAAAGAGATAGAGACAGAGAGAGAAAGAGAGAGAAAGAGATAGAGACAGAGAGAGACAAAGACAGAGTGAGAGAGACAGAGAGAGACAGAGAGAGACAGAGAGAGACAGAGATAGAAAGAGAGACAAAGAGAGACAGAAAGAGACAGAGAGAGAGACAGAGTAAGACAGAGAGAGACAGAGATAGAGACATAGAGACAGAGAGAGACAGAGAGATACAGAGAGACAGAGAGAGACACAGTGAGAGATAGAAAGAGACAGAGAGAGACACAGAGGGAGACAGAGCGACAGAGTGATAAACAGAGAGAGACAGAGAGAGACAGAGAGAGAGACAGAGAGAGACAGAGATAGAGAGAGACAGAGAGAGACATAGAGAGACAGAGAGAGACAGAGATAGAGACAGAGAGACAGAGGGAGATGGAGAGAGACAGAGAGAGACAATGAGAGACAGAGAGAGAAAGAGAGAGACAGAGATAGAGACAGAGAGAGACAAAGACAGAGTGAGAGAGACTGAGAGAGACAGAGAGATTACAGAGAGAGACAGAGAGAGACAGAGACAGAGACACAGTGAGAGATAGAGAGAAACAGAGAGAGACACAGAGAGAGACAGAGCGACAGAGTGATAAACAGAGAGAGACAGAGATAGAGACAGAGAGACGGAGATAGAGACAGAGAGAGTCAGTGAGAGACAGAGAGAGACAGAGAGACAGAGATAGAGATAGAGAGAGACAGAGACAAAGAGAGAGACAGGGAGAGACAGAGATAGATACAGAGAGAGACTGAAGGAGACAGAGAGAGACAGAGAGAGAAAGAGATAGAAAGAGAGACAGAGAGACAGAGAGAGATAGAGAGAGAGACAGAGTAAGACAGAGAGAGACACAGTGAGAGATAGAAAGAGACAAAGAGAGACACAGAGGGAGACAGAACAACAGAGTGATAAACAGAGAGAGACAGAGAGAGACAGAGAGAGAGACAGAGATAGAGAGAGACAGAGAGAGACAGAGAGAGACAGAGATACAGACAGAGAGACAGAGAGAGAAAGAGAGAGACAGAGATAGAGACAGAGAGAGACAAAGACAGAGTGAGAGAGACTGAGAGAGACAGAGAGAGACAGAGAGAGACAGAGAGAGACAGAGACAGAGAGAGACAGAGATAGAAAGAGAGCCAGAGAGAGACAGAGAGAGACAGAGAGAGAGAGACAGAGAGAGACAGAGAGATACAGGGAAAGACAGAGAGAGACACAGTGAGAGATAGAGAGAGACAGAGAGAGACACAGAGGGAGACAGAGCGACAGAGTGATAAACAGAGAGAGACAGAGGGAGACAGAGACAGAGACAGAGAGAGACAGAGATAGAGAGAGAGACAGAGAAACAGAGAGAGACAGAGAGAGACAGAGAGAGAAAGAGAGAGACAGAGATAGAGACAGAGAGATACAAAGACAGTGAGAGAGACTGAGAGAGACGGAGAGATTACAGAGAGAGACAGAGAGAGACAATGACAGAGAGAGAAGAAAGAGACAATGAGAGACAAAGAGAGATAGAGATAGAGACAGAGAGACGGAGAGAGAGACAATGAGAGACAGAGAGAGAAAGAGAGAGAAAGAGATAGAGACAGAGAGAGACAAAGACAGAGTGAGAGAGACAGAGAGAGACAGAGAGAGACAGAGAGAGACAGAGAGAGAGAGAGATAGAAAGAGAGACAAAGAGAGACAGAGAGAGACAGAGAGAGAGACAGAGTAAGACAGAGAGAGACAGAGATAGAGACATAGAGACAGAGAGAGACAGAGAGATACAGAGAGACAGAGAGAGACACAGTGAGAGATAGAAAGAGACAGAGAGAGACAGAAAGAGACAGAGACAGAGAGAGACAGAGATAGAAAGAGAGCCAGAGAGAGACAGAGAGAGAGAGTCAGAGAGAGACAGAGAGAGACAGAGAGATACAGGGAAAGACAGAGAGAGACACAGTGAGAGATAGAGAGAGACAGAGAGAGACACAGAGGGAGACAGAGCGACAGAGTGATAAACAGAGAGAGACAGAGAGAGACAGAGACAGAGACAGAGAGAGACAGAGATAGAGAGAGAGACAGAGAAACAGAGAGAGACAGAGAGAGAAAGAGAGAGACAGAGATAGAGACAGAGAGAGACAAAGACAGTGAGAGAGACTGAGAGAGACAAAGAGATTACAGAGAGAGACAGAGAGAGACAGAGACAGAGAGAGACAGAAAGAGACAATGAGAGACAAAGAGAGACAGAGATAGAGACAGAGAGACAGAGAGAGAGACAATGAGAGACAGAGAGTGAAAGAGAGAGAAAGAGATAGAGACAGAGAGAGACAAAGACAGAGTGAGAGAGACAGAGAGAGACAGAGAGAGACAGAGAGAGACAGAGAGAGAGAGAGATAGAAAGAGAGACAAAGAGAGACAGAGAGAGACAGAGAGAGAGACAGAGTAAGACAGAGAGAGACAGAGATAGAGACATAGAGACAGAGAGAAACAGAGAGATACAGAGAGACAGAGAGAGACACAGTGAGAGATAGAAAGAGACAGAGAGAGACACAGAGGGAGACAGAGCGACAGAGTGATAAACAGAGAGAGACAGAGAGAGACAGAGAGAGAGACAGAGAGAGACAGAGATAGAGAGAGACAGAGAGAGACATAGAGAGACAGAGAGAGACAGAGATAGAGACAGAGAGACAGAGGGAGATGGAGAGAGACAGAGAGAGACAATGAGAGACAGAGAGAGAAAGAGAGAGACAGAGATAGAGACAGAGAGAGACAAAGACAGAGTGAGAGAGACTGAGAGAGACAGAGAGATTACAGAGAGAGACAGAGAGAGACAGAGACAGAGACACAGTGAGAGATAGAGAGAAACAGAGAGAGACACAGAGAGAGACAGAGCGACAGAGTGATAAACAGAGAGAGACAGAGATAGAGACAGAGAGACGGAGATAGAGACAGAGAGAGTCAGTGAGAGACAGAGAGAGACAGAGAGACAGAGATAGAGATAGAGAGAGACAGAGACAAAGAGAGAGACAGGGAGAGACAGAGATAGATACAGAGAGTGACTGAAGGAGACAGAGAGAGACAGAGAGAGAAAGAGATAGAAAGAGAGACAGAGAGACAGAGAGAGACAGAGAGAGAGACAGAGTAAGACAGAGAGAGACACAGTGAGAGATAGAAAGAGACAGAGAGAGACACAGAGGGAGACAGACCAACAGAGTGTAAAACAGAGAAAGACAGAGAGAGACAGAGAGAGAGACAGAGATAGAGAGAGACAGAGAGAGACATAGAGAGACAGAGAGAGACAGAGATACAGACAGAGAGACAGAGAGAGAAAGAGAGAGACAGAGATAGAGACAGAGAGAGACAAAGACAGAGTGAGAGAGACTGAGAGAGACAGAGAGATTACAGAGAGAGACAGAGAGAGACAGAGACAGAGACACAGTGAGAGATAGAGAGAGACACAGAGAGACACAGAGAGAGACAGAGCGACAGATTGATAAACAGTGAGAGACAGAGATAGAGACAGAGAGACGGAGATAGAGACAGAGAGAGACAAAGACAGAGTGTGAGAGACAGAGGGTGAGACAGAGAGACAGAGAGAGACAGAGAGAGACAAAGAGATACAGAGAGAGACAGAGATACAGATAGAGACAGAGATAGAGACAGAGAGACAGAGAGAGAGACAGAGAGATACAGAGAGAGACACAGTGAGAGATAGAGATAGACAGAGAGAGACACAGAGTGAGACAGGGCGACAGAGTGATAAACAGAGTGACACAGAGATAGAGACAGAGAGAGACAGAGGGAGACAGAGAAACACAGAGACAAAGAGAGAGACAGAGAGAGACAGAGACAGAGTGAGAGAGACTGTGAGACTGAGAGAGACAGAGAGAGACAGAGAGAGACAGAGAGAGACAGAGACAGAGAGAGACAGGGAGAGAGACAGAGAGAAAGATATAGAGACATAGAGAGACAGAGAGAGAGACAGAGAGAGACAAAGAGATAAACAGAGAGAGTCATAGATAGAGACAGCGAGAGACGGAGAGAGACAGAGAGAGTCAGTGAGAGACAGAGAGAGACAGAGAGACAGAGATAGAGATAGAGAGAGACAGAGACAAAGAGAGAGACAGGGAGAGACAGAGATAGATACAGAGAGAGACAGAAGGAGACAGAGAGAGACAGAGAAAGAGACAGAGAGATACAGAGACAGAGTGAGAGAGACTGAGAGAGACAGAGAGAGAGACAGAGAGAGACAGAGAGAGACAGAGAGACAGAGAGAGACAGTGAGAAATAGAAAGAGACAGAGAGAGACAGAGAGATACAGAGAGACAGAGAGAGACACAGTGAGAAATAGAAAGAGACAGAGAGAGACACAGAGGGAGACAGAGCGACAGAGTGATAAACAGAGAGAGACAGAGAGAGACAGAGAGAGAGACAGAGAGACAGAGATAGAGAGAGACAGAGAGAGACAGAGAGAGACAGAGAGAGACAGAGATAGAGACAGAGAGAGACAAAGACAGAGTGAGAGAGACTGAGAGAGACAGAGAGATTACAGAGAGAGACAGAGAGAGACAGAGACAGAGACACAGTGAGAGATAGAGAGAGACAGAGAGAGACACAGAGAGAGACAGAGCGACAGAGTGATAAACAGAGAGAGACAGAGATAGAGACAGAGAGACGGAGATAGAGACAGAGAGAGACAAAGACAGAGTGAGAGAGACTGAGAGAGACAGAGGGTGAGACAGAGAGACAGAGAGAGACAGAGAGAGACAGAGAGAGACACAGAGAGTGTCAGAGCGACAGAGTGATAAACAGAGAGAGACAGAGATAGAGACAGAGAGACGGAGATAGAGACAGAGAGAGACAAAGACAGAGTGAGAGAGACTGAGAGAGACAGAGGGTGAGATAGAGAGACAGAGAGAGACAGAGAGATACAGAGAGAGACAGAGATACAGATAGAGACAGAAATAGAGACAGAGAGACAGAGAGAGACAGAGAGATACAAAGAGAGACACAGTGAGAGATAGAGATAGACATAGAGAGACACAGAGTGAGACAGGGCGACAGAGTGATAAACAGAGTGACACAGAGATAGAGACAGAGAGAAACAGAGGGAGACAGAGAAAGACAGAGACAGAGTGAGAGAGACTGTGAGACTGAGAGAGACAGAGAGAGACAGAGAGAGACAGAGAGAGACAGAGACAGAGAGAGACAGAGAGAGACAGGGAGAGAGACAGAGAGAAAGAGATAGAGACATAGAGAGACAGAGAGAGAGACAGAGAGAGACAAAGAGATAAACAAAGAGAGTCATAGATAGAGACAGAGAGAGACAGAGAGAGTCAGTGAGAGACAGAGAGAGACAGAGAGACAGAGATAGAGATAGAGAGAGACAGAGACAAAGAGAGAGACAGGAGAGACAGAGATAGATACAGAGAGAGACAGAAGGAGACAGAGAGAGACAGAGAAAGAGACAGAGAGAGACAGAGACAGAGTGAGAGAGACTGAGAGAGACAGAGACAGAGAGAGACAGAGAGAGACAGAGAGAGACAGAGACAGAGAGAGACAGAGATAGAAAGAGAGACAGAGAGAGACAGAGAGAGAGACAGAGAGAGACAGAGAGAGACAGAGATAGAGACAGAGAGACAGAGGGAGACAGAATGATACAGAGAGAGACAGAGAGAGACACAGAGAGAGACAGAGCGACAGAGTGATAAACAGAGAGAGACAGAGATAGAGACAGAGAGAGACAAAGACAGTTTGAGAGAGACTGAGAGAGATGGAGAGATTACAGAGAGAGACAGAGAGAGACAGAGACAGAGAGAGACAGAAAGAGACAATGAGAGACAAAGAGAGACAGAGATAGAGACAGAGAGACGGAGAGAGAGAGACAATGAGAGACAGAGAGAGAAAGAGAGAGAAAGATAGAGAAAGAGATAGAGACAGAGAGAGACAAAGACAGAGTGAGAGAGACAGAGAGAGACAGAGAGAGACAGAGAGAGACAGAGATAGAAAGAGAGACAAAGAGAGACAGAGAGAGACAGAGAGAGAGACAGAGTAAGACAGAGAGAGACAGAGATAGAGACATAGAGACAGAGAGAGACAGAGAGATACAGAGAGACAGAGAGAGACACAGTGAGAGATAGAAAGAAACAGAGAGAGACACAGAGGGAGACAGAGCGACAGAGTGATAAACAGAGAGAGACAGAGAGAGACAGAGAGAGAGACAGAGAGAGACAGAGATAGAGAGAGACAGAGAGAGACATAGAGAGACAGAGAGAGAGACAGAGATAGAGACAGAGAGAAAGAGGGAGATGGAGAGAGACAGAGAGAGACAATGAGAGACAGAGAGAGAAAGAGAGAGACAGAGATAGAGACAGAGAGAGACAAAAACAGAGAGAGAGAGAGTGAGAGAGACAGAGAGATTACAGAGAGAGACAGAGAGAGACAGAGACAGAGACACAGTGAGATATAGAGAGAGACAGAGAGAGACACAGAGAGAGACAGAGCGACAGATTGATAAACAGAGAGAGACAGAGATAGAGACAGAGAGACAGAGATAGAGACAGAGAGAGACAAAGACAGAGTGTGAGAGACAGAGGGTGAGACAGAGAGACAGAGAGAGACAGAGAGAGACAGAGAGATACAGAGAGAGACAGAGACAGAGACAGAGAGACGGAGATAGAGACAGAGAGAGACAAAGACAGAGTGAGAGACTGAGAGAGACAGAGGGTGAGACAGAGAGACAGAGAGAGACAGAGAGAGACAGAGATACAGATAGAGACAGAGATAGAGACAGAGAGACAGAGAGAGACAGAGAGATACAGAGAGAGACACAGAGAGAGCAGAGCGACAGAGTGATAAACAGAGAGAGACAGAGATAGAGACAGAGAGACGGAGATAGAGACAGAGAGAGACAAAGACAGAGTGAGAGAGACTGAGAGAGACAGAGGGTGAGACAGAGAGACAGAGAGAGACAGAGAGAGACAGAGAGAGACACAGAGAGTGTGAGAGCGACAGAGTGATAAACAGAGAGAGACAGAGATAGAGACAGAGAGACGGAGATAGAGACAGAGAGAGACAAAGACAGAGTGAGAGAGACTGAGAGAGACAGAGGGTGAGATAGAGAGACAGAGAGAGACAGAGAGATACAGAGAGAGACAGAGATACAGATAGAGACAGAAATAGAGACAGAGAGACAGAGAGAGACAGAGAGATACAAAGAGAGACACAGTGAGAGATAGAGATAGACATAGAGAGACACAGAGTGAGACAGGGCGACAGAGTGATAAACAGAGTGACACAGAGATAGAGACAGAAAGAAACAGAGGGAGACAGAGAAAGACAGAGACAGAGTGAGAGAGACTGTGAGACTGAGAGAGACAGAGAGAGACAGAGAGAGACAGAGAGAGACAGAGACAGAGAGAGACAGAGAGAGACAGGGAGAGAGACAGAGAGAAAGAGATAGAGACATAGAGAGACAGAGAGAGAGACAGAGAGAGACAAAGAGATAAACAAAGAGAGTCATAGATAGAGACAGAGAGAGACAGAGAGAGTCAGTGAGAGACAGAGAGAGACAGAGAGACAGAGATAGAGATAGAGAGAAACAGAGACAAAGAGAGAGACAGGAGAGACAGAGATAGATACAGAGAGAGACAGAAGGAGACAGAGAGAGACAGAGAAAGAGACAGAGAGAGACAGAGACAGAGTGAGAGAGACTGAGAGAGACAGAGAGAGACAGAGAGAGACAGAGAGAGACAGAGAGAGACAGAGACAGAGAGAGACAGAGATAGAAAGAGAGACAGAGAGAGAGACAGAGAGAGACAGAGAGAGACAGAGATAGAGACAGAGAGACAGAGGGAGACAGAATGATACAGAGAGAGACAGAGAAAGACACAGAGAGAGACAGAGCGACAGAGTGATAAACAGAGAGAGACAGAGATAGAGACAGAGAGAGACAAAGACAGAGTGAGAGAGACTGAGAGAGATGGAGAGATTACAGAGAGAGACAGAGAGAGACAGAGAGAGACAGAGAGAGACAGAGACAGAGAGAGACAGAGATAGAAAGAGAGACAGAGAGAGACAGAGAGAGAGACAGAGAGAGACAGAGATAGAGACATAGAGACAGAGAGAGACAGAGAGATACAGAGAGACAGAGAGAGACACAGTGAGAGATATAAAGAGACAGAGAGAGACACAGAGGGAGACAGAGCGACAGAGTGATTAACAGAGAGAGACAGAGAGAGACAGAGAGAGAGACAGAGAGAGACAGAGATAGAGAGAGACAGAGAGAGACATAGAGAGACAGAGAGAGAGACAGAGAGAAAGAGGGAGATGGAGAGAGACAGAGAGAGACAATGAGAGACAGAGAGAGAAAGAGAGAGACAGAGAGAGACAGAGAGAGAAAAAAACAGAGAGAGAGAGAGTGAGAGAGACAGAGAGATTACAGAGAGAGACAGAGAGAGACAGAGACAGAGACACAGTGAGAGATAGAGAGAGACAGAGAGAGACACAGAGAGAGACAGAGCGACAGATTGATAAACAGAGAGAGACAGAGATAGAGACAGAGAGACGGAGATAGAGACAGAGAGAGACAAAGACAGAGTGTGAGAGACAGAGGGTGAGACAGAGAGACAGAGAGAGACAGAGAGAGACAGAGAGATACAGAGAGAGACAGAGACAGAGACAGAGAGACGGAGATAGAGACAGAGAGAGACAAAGACAGAGTGAGAGAGACTGAGAGAGACAGAGGGTGAGACAGAGAGACAGAGAGAGACAGAGAGAGACAGAGATACAGATAGAGACAGAGATAAAGACAGAGAGACAGAGAGAGACAGAGAGATACAGAGAGAGACACAGTGAGAGATAGAGATAGACAGAGAGAGACACAGAGTGAGACAGGGCGACAGAGTGATAAACAGAGTGACACAGAGATAGAGACAGAGAGAGACAGAGGGAGACAGAGAAACACAGAGACAAAGAGAGAGACAGAGAGAGACAGAGACAGAGTGAGAGAGACTGTGAGACTGAGAGAGACAGAGAGAGACAGAGAGAGACAGAGAGAGACAGAGACAGAGAGAGACAGAGAGAGACAGGGAGAGAGACAGAGAGAAAGAGATAGAGACATAGAGAGACAGAGAGAGAGACAGAGAGAGACAAAGAGATAAACAGAGAGAGTCATAGATAGAGACAGAGAGAGATGGAGAGAGACAGAGAGAGTCAGTGAGAGTCAGAGAGAGACAGAGAGACAGAGATAGAGATAGAGAGAGACAGAGAGAAAGAGAGAGACAGGAGAGACAGAGATAGATACAGAGAGAGACAGAAGGAGACAGAGAGAGACAGAGAAAGAGACAGAGAGAGACAGAGACAGAGTGAGAGAGACTGAGAGAGACAGAGAGATACAGAGAGAGACAGAGAGAGACAGAGAGAGACAGAGAGAGACAGAGACAGAGAGAGACAGAGGTAGAAAGAGAGACAGAGAGAGACAGAGAGAGAGACAGAGAGAGACAGAGAGAGACAGAGATAGAGACAGAGAGACAGAGGGAGACAGAATGATACAGAGAGAGACAGAGAGAGACACAGAGAGAGACAGAGCGACAGAGTGATAAACAGAGAGCGACAGAGATAGAGACAGAGAGAGACAAAGACAGAGTGAGAGAGACTGAGAGAGATGGAGAGATTACAGAGAGAGACAGAGAGAGACAGAGAGAGACAGAGACAGAGAGAGACAATGAGAGACAAAGAGAGACAGAGATAGAGACAGAGAGACGGAGAGAGAGACAATGAGAGACAGAGAGAAAGAGAGAGAAAGAGATAGAGACAGAGAGAGACAAAGACAGAGTGAGAGAGACAGAGAGAGACAGAGAGAGACAGAGAGAGACAGAGAGAAACAGAGATAGAAAGAGACACAAAGAGAGACAGAGAGAGACAGAGATAGAGACATAGAGACAGAGAGAGACAGAGAGATACAGAGAGACAGAGAGAGACACAGTGAGAGATAGAAAGAGACAGAGAGAGACACAGAGGGAGACAGAGCGACAGAGTGATAAACAGAGAGAGACAGAGAGAGACAGAGAGAGACAGAGAGAGACAGAGATAGAGAGAGACAGAGAGAGACATAGAGTGACAGAGAGAGACAGAGATAGAGACAGAGAGACAGAGGAGGATGGAGAGAGACAGAGAGAGACAATGAGAGACAGAGAGAGAAAGAGAGAGAAGAGATAGAGACAGAGAGAGACAAAGACAGAGTGAGAGAGACTGAGAGAGACAGAGAGATTACAGAGAGAGACAGAGAGAGACAGAGACAGAGACACAGTGAGAGATAGAGAGAGACAGAGAGAGACACAGAGAGAGACAGAGCGACAGAGTGATAAACAGAGAGAGACAGAGATAGAGACAGAGAGACGGAGATAGAGACAGAGAGAGACAAAGACAGAGTGAGAGAGACTGAGAGAGACAGAATTTGAGACAGAGAGACAGCGAGAGACAGAGAGATACAGAGAGAGACAGAGACAGAGACAGAGATACAGTGAGAGACAGAGAGAGACAGAGATAGAAAGAGAGACAAAGAGAGACAGAGAGAGACAGAGAGAGAGACAGAGTAAGACAGAGAGAGACAGAGATAGAGACATGGAGACAGAGAGAGACAGAGAGATACAGAGAGACAGAGAGAGACACAGTGAGAGATAGAAATAGACAGAGAGAGACAAAGAGGGAGACAGAGCGACAGAGTGATAAACAGTGAGAGACAGAGAGAGACAGAGAGAGAGACAGAGAGAGACAGAGATAGAGAGAGACATAGAGAGACATAGAGAGACAGAGAGAGACAGAGATACAGACAGAGAGACAGAGGGAGATGGAGACAGACAGAGAGAGACAATGAGAGACAGAGAGAGAAAGAGAGAGACAGAGATAGAGACAGAGAGAGACAAAGACAGAGTGAGAGAGACTGAGAGAGACAGAGAGATTACAGAGAGAGACAGAGAGAGACAGAGACAGAGACACAGTGAGAGATAGAGAGAGACAGAGAGAGACACAGAGAGAGACAGAGAGAGACAGTGAGAGACAGAGATAGAGAGACAGAGATAGAGACAGAGAGACGGAGATAGAGACAGAGAGAGACTAAGACAGAGTGTGAGAGACAGAGGGTGAGACAGAGAGACAGAGAGAGACAGAGAGAGACAGAGAGATACAGAGAGAGACAGAGATACAGATAGAGACAGAGATAGAGACAGAGAGACAGAGAGAGACAGAGAGATACAGAGAGAGACACAGTGAGAGATAGAGATAGACAGAGAGAGACACAGAGTGAGACAGGGCGACAGAGTGATAAACAGAGTGACACAGAGATAGAGACAGAGAGAGACAGAGGGAGACAGAGAAACACAGAGACAAAGAGAGAGACAGAGAGAGACAGAGACAGAGTGAGAGAGACTGTGAGACTGAGAGAGACAGAGAGATACAGAGAGAGACAGAGACAGAGAGAGACAGGGAGAGAGACAGAGAGAAAGATATAGAGACATAGAGAGACAGAGAGAGAGACAGAGAGAGACAAAGAGATAAACAGAGAGAGTCATAGATAGAGACAGAGAGAGACGGAGAGAGACAGAGAGAGTCAGTGAGAGACAGAGAGAGACAGAGAGACAGAGATAGAGATAGAGAGAGACAGAGACAAAGAGAGAGACAGGGAGAGACAGAGATAGATACAGAGAGAGACAGAAGGAGACAGAGAGAGACAGAGAAAGAGACAGAGAGATACAGAGACAGAGTGAGAGAGACTGAGAGAGACAGAGAGAGAGACAGAGAGAGACAGAGAGAGACAGAGAGAGACAGTGACAGAGAGAGACAGAGACAGAGAGAGACAGAGATAGAAAGAGAGACAGAGAGAGACAGAGAGACAGAGGGAGACAGAATGATACAGAGAGAGACAGAGAGAGACACAGAGAGAGACAGAGTGACAGAGTGATAAACAGAGAGAGACAGAGATAGAGACAGAGAGAGACAGAGAGAGAGACAATGAGAGACAGAGAGAGAAAGAGAGAGAGAGAGACAGAGAGAGAGAAAGGTAGACAGAGAAAGACAGAGAGAGACACAGAGAGAGACAGAGAGAGACAGAGATAGAGAAAGAGAGAAACAGAGAGAGACAGAGAGAAAGAGATAGAGACATAGAGAGACAGAGAGAGAGACAGAGAGAGACAAAGAGATAAACAGAGAGAGTCATAGATAGAGACAGAGAGAGACAGAGAGAGACAGAGAGAGTCAGTGAGAGACAGAGAGAGACAGAGAGACAGAGATAGAGATAGAGAGAGACAGAGACAAAGAGAGAGACAGGAGAGACAGAGATAGATACAGAGAGAGACAGAAGGAGACAGAGAGAGACAGAGAAAGAGACAGAGAGAGACAGAGACAGAGTGAGAGAGACTGAGAGAGACAGAGAGAGACAGAGAGAGACAGAGAGAGACAGAGAGAGACAGAGACAGAGAGAGACAGAGATAGAAAGAGAGACAGAGAGAGACAGAGAGAGAGACAGAGAGAGACAGAGAGAGACAGAGATAGAGACAGAGAGACAGAGGGAGACAGAATGATACAGAGAGAGACAGAGAGAGACACAGAGAGAGACAGAGCGACAGAGTGATAAACAGAGAGAGACAGAGATAGAGACAGAGAGAGACAAAGACAGAGTGAGAGAGACTGAGAGAGATGGAGAGATTACAGAGAGAGACAGAGAGAGACAGAGAGAGACAGAGACAGAGAGAGACAGAGATAGAAAGAGAGACAGAGAGAGACAGAGAGAGAGACAGAGAGAGACAGAGATAGAGACATAGAGACAGAGAGAGACAGAGAGATACAGAGAGACAGAGAGAGACACAGTGAGAGATATAAAGAGACAGAGAGAGACACAGAGGGAGACAGAGCGACAGAGTGATTAACAGAGAGAGACAGAGAGAGACAGAGAGAGAGACAGAGAGAGAAAGAGAGAGACAGAGAGAGACAGAGAGAGACAAAAACAGAGAGAGAGAGTGAGAGAGACAGAGAGATTACAGAGAGAGACAGAGAGAGACAGAGACAGAGAAACAGTGAGAGATAGAGAGAGACAGAGAGAGACACAGAGAGAGACAGAGCGACAGATTGATAAACAGAGAGAGACAGAGATAGAGACAGAGAGATGGAGATAGAGACAGAGAGAGACAAAGACAGAGTGTGAGAGACAGAGGGTGAGACAGAGAGACAGAGAGAGACAGAGAGAGACAGAGAGATACAGAGAGAGACAGAGACAGAGACAGAGAGACGGAGATAGAGACAGAGAGAGACAAAGACAGAGTGAGAGAGACTGAGAGAGACAGAGGGTGAGACAGAGAGACAGAGAGAGACAGAGAGAGACAGAGATACAGATAGAGACAGAGATAGAGACAGAGAGACAGAGAGAGAAAGAGAGATACAGAGAGAGACACAGTGAGAGATAGAGATAGACAGAGAGAGACACAGAGTGAGACAGGGCGACAGAGTGATAAACAGAGTGACACAGAGATAGAGACAGAGAGAGACAGAGGGAGACAGAGAAACACAGAGACAAAGAGAGAGACAGAGAGAGACAGAGACAGAGTGAGAGAGACTGAGAGACTGAGAGAGACAGAGAGAGACAGAGAGAGAAAGAGAGAGACAGAGACAGAGAGAGACAGAGAGAGACAGGGAGAGAGACAGAGAGAAAGAGATAGAGACATAGAGAGACAGAGAGAGAGACAGAGAGAGACAAAGAGATAAACAGAGAGAGTCATAGATAGAGACAGAGAGAGATGGAGAGAGACAGAGAGAGTCAGTGAGAGACAGAGAGAGACAGAGAGACAGAGATAGAGATAGAGAGAGACAGAGAGAAAGAGAGAGACAGGAGAGACAGAGATAGATACAGAGAGAGACAGAAGGAGACAGAGAGAGACAGAGAAAGAGACAGAGAGAGACAGAGACAGAGTGAGAGAGACAGAGAGATACAGAGAGAGACAGAGAGAGACAGAGAGAGACAGAGAGAGACAGATACAGAGAGAGACAGAGGTAGAAAGAGAGACAGAGAGAGACAGAGAGAGAGACAGAGAGAGACAGAGAGAGACAGAGATAGAGACAGAGAGACAGAGGGAGACAGAATGATACAGAGAGAGACAGAGAGAGACACAGAGAGAGACAGAGCGACAGAGTGATAAACAGAGAGAGACAGAGATAGAGACAGAGAGAGACAAAGACAGAGTGAGAGAGACTGAGAGAGATGGAGAGATTACAGAGAGAGACAGAGAGAGACAGAGAGAGACAGAGACAGAGAGAGACAATGAGAGACAAAGAGAGACAGAGATAGAGACAGAGAGACGGAGAGAGAGACAATGAGAGACAGAGAGAGAAAGAGAGAGAAAGAGATAGAGACAGAGAGAGACAAAGACAGAGTGAGAGAGACAGAGAGAGACAGAGAGAGACAGAGAGAGACAGAGAGAGACAGAGATAGAAAGAGACACAAAGAGAGACATAGAGAGACAGAGATAGAGACATAGAGACAGAGAGAGACAGAGAGATACAGAGAGATACAGAGAGACAGAGAGAGACACAGTGAGAGATAGAAAGAGACAGAGAGAGACACAGAGGGAGACAGAGCGACAGAGTGATAAACAGAGAGAGACAGAGAGAGACAGAGAGAGACAGAGAGAGACAGAGAGAGACAGAGAGAGACAGAGATAGAGAGAGACAGAGAGAGACATAGAGAGACAGAGAGAGACAGAGATAGAGACAGAGAGACAGAGGGGGATGGAGAGAGACAGAGAGAGACAATGAGAGACAGAGAGAGAAAGAGAGAGAAGAGATAGAGACAGAGAGAGACAAAGACAGAGTGAGAGAGACTGAGAGAGACAGAGAGATTACAGAGAGAGACAGAGAGAGACAGAGACAGAGACACAGTGAGAGATAGAGAGAGACAGAGAGAGACACAGAGAGAGACAGAGCGACAGAGTGATAAATAGAGAGAGACAGAGATAGAGACAGAGAGACGGAGATAGAGACAGAGAGAGACAAAGACAGAGTGAGAGAGACTGAGAGAGACAGAGGTTGAGACAGAGAGACAGCGAGAGACAGAGAGATACAGAGAGAGACAGAGACAGAGACAGAGATACAGTGAGAGTAAGAGAGAGACAGAGATAGAAAGAGAGACAAAGAGAGACAGAGAGAGACAGAGAGAGAGACAGAGTAAGACAGAGAGAGACAGAGATAGAGACATGGAGACAGAGAGAGACAGAGAGATACAGAGAGACAGAGAGAGACACAGTGAGAGATAGAAAGAGACAGAGAGAGACAAAGAGGGAGACAGAGCGACAGAGTGATAAACAGTGAGAGACAGAGAGACACAGAGAGAGAGACAGAGAGAGACAGAGATAGAGAGAGACATAGAGAGACATAGAGAGACAGAGAGAGACAGAGATACAGACAGAGAGACAGAGGGAGATGGAGACAGACAGAGACAATGAGAGACAGAGAGAGAAAGAGAGAGACAGAGATAGAGACAGAGAGAGACAAAGACAGAGTGAGAGAGACTGAGAGAGACAGAGAGATTACAGAGAGAGACAGAGAGAGACAGAGACAGAGACACAGTGAGAGATAGAGAGAGACAGAGAGAGACACAGAGAGAGACAGAGAGAGACAGTGAGAGACAGAGATAGAGAGACAGAGATAGAGACAGAGAGACGGAGATAGAGACAGAGAGAGACTAAGACAGAGTGTGAGAGACAGAGGGTGAGACAGAGAGACAGAGAGAGACAGAGAGAGACAGAGAGATACAGAGAGAGACAGAGATACAGATAGAGACAGAGATAGAGACAGAGAGACAGAGAGAGACAGAGAGATACAGAGAGAGACACAGTGAGAGATAGAGATAGACAGAGAGAGACACAGAGTGAGACAGGGCGACAGAGTGATAAACAGAGTGACACAGAGATAGAGACAGAGAGAGACAGAGGGAGACAGAGAAACACAGAGACAAAGAGAGAGACAGAGAGAGACAGAGACAGAGTGAGAGAGACTGTGAGACTGAGAGAGACAGAGAGATACAGAGAGAGACAGAGACAGAGAGAGACAGGGAGAGAGACAGAGAGAAAGATATAGAGACATAGAGAGACAGAGAGAGAGACAGAGAGAGACAAAGAGATAAACAGAGAGAGTCATAGATAGAGACAGAGAGAGACGGAGAGAGACAGAGAGAGTCAGTGAGAGACAGAGAGAGACAGAGAGACAGAGATAGAGATAGAGAGAGACAGAGACAAAGAGAGAGACAGGGAGAGACAGAGATAGATACAGAGAGAGACAGAAGGAGACAGAGAGAGACAGAGAAAGAGACAGAGAGATACAGAGACAGAGTGAGAGAGACTGAGAGAGACAGAGAGAGAGACAGAGAGAGACAGAGAGAGACAGAGAGAGACAGTGACAGAGAGAGACAGAGACAGAGAGAGACAGAGATAGAAAGAGAGACAGAGAGAGACAGAGAGACAGAGGGAGACAGAATGATACAGAGAGAGACAGAGAGAGACACAGAGAGAGACAGAGTGACAGAGTGATAAACAGAGAGAGACAGAGATAGAGACAGAGAGAGACAGAGAGAGAGACAATGAGAGACAGAGAGAGAAAGAGAGAGAGAGAGACAGAGAGAGAGAAAGGTAGACAGAGAAAGACAGAGAGAGACACAGAGAGAGACAGAGAGAGACAGAGATAGAGAAAGAGAGAAACAGAGAGAGACAGAGAGAAAGAGATAGAGACATAGAGAGACAGAGAGAGAGACAGAGAGAGACAAAGAGATAAACAGAGAGAGTCATAGATAGAGACAGAGAGAGACAGAGAGAGACAGAGAGAGTCAGTGAGAGACAGAGAGAGACAGAGAGACAGAGATAGAGATAGAGAGAGACAGAGACAAAGAGAGAGACAGGAGAGACAGAGATAGATACAGAGAGAGACAGAAGGAGACAGAGAGAGACAGAGAAAGAGACAGAGAGAGACAGAGACAGAGTGAGAGAGACTGAGAGAGACAGAGAGAGACAGAGAGAGACAGAGAGAGACAGAAAGAGACAGAGACAGAGAGAGACAGAGATAGAAAGAGAGACAGAGAGAGACAGAGAGAGAGACAGAGAGAGACAGAGAGAGACAGAGATAGAGACAGAGAGACAGAGGGAGACAGAATGATACAGAGAGAGACAGAGAGAGACACAGAGAGAGACAGAGCGACAGAGTGATAAACAGAGAGAGACAGAGATAGAGACAGAGAGAGACAAAGACAGAGTGAGAGAGACTGAGAGAGATGGAGAGATTACAGAGAGAGACAGAGAGAGACAGAGAGAGACAGAGACAGAGAGAGACAGAGATAGAAAGAGAGACAGAGAGAGACAGAGAGAGAGACAGAGATAGAGACATAGAGACAGAGAGAGACAGAGAGATACAGAGAGACAGAGAGAGACACAGTGAGAGATATAAAGAGACA
Source organism: Mus caroli (assembly GCF_978045245.1). Lineage (NCBI taxonomy): Eukaryota > Metazoa > Chordata > Mammalia > Rodentia > Muridae > Mus > Mus caroli. The sequence goes on from NW_028227276.1 coordinate 7,305,958, forward strand.
GAGAGAGACACAGAGGGAGACAGAGCGACAGAGTGATTAACAGAGAGAGACAGAGAGAGACAGAGAGAGAGACAGAGAGAGACAGAGATAGAGAGAGACAGAGAGAGACATAGAGAGACAGAGAGAGAGACAGAGATAGAGACAGAGAGAAAGAGGGAGATGGAGAGAGACAGAGAGAGACAATGAGAGACAGAGAGAGAAAGAGAGAGACAGAGAGAGACAGAGAGAGACAAAAACAGAGAGAGAGAGAGTGAGAGAGACAGAGAGATTACAGAGAGAGACAGAGAGAGACAGAGACAGAGACACAGTGAGAGATAGAGAGAGACAGAGAGAGACACAGAGAGAGACAGAGCGACAGATTGATAAACAGAGAGAGACAGAGATAGAGACAGAGAGATGGAGATAGAGACAGAGAGAGACAAAGACAGAGTGTGAGAGACAGAGGGTGAGACAGAGAGACAGAGAGAGACAGAGAGAGACAGAGAGATACAGAGAGAGACAGAGACAGAGACAGAGAGACGGAGATAGAGACAGAGAGAGACAAAGACAGAGTGAGAGAGACTGAGAGAGACAGAGGGTGAGACAGAGAGACAGAGAGAGACAGAGAGAGACAGAGATACAGATAGAGACAGAGATAGAGACAGAGAGACAGAGAGAGACAGAGAGATACAGAGAGAGACACAGTGAGAGATAGAGATAGACAGAGAGAGACACAGAGTGAGACAGGGCGACAGAGTGATAAACAGAGTGACACAGAGATAGAGACAGAGAGAGACAGAGGGAGACAGAGAAACACAGAGACAAAGAGAGAGACAGAGAGAGACAGAGACAGAGTGAGAGAGACTGAGAGACTGAGAGAGACAGAGAGAGACAGAGAGAGAAAGAGAGAGACAGAGACAGAGAGAGACAGAGAGAGACAGGGAGAGAGACAGAGAGAAAGAGATAGAGACATAGAGAGACAGAGAGAGAGACAGAGAGAGACAAAGAGATAAACAGAGAGAGTCATAGATAGAGACAGAGAGAGATGGAGAGAGACAGAGAGAGTCAGTGAGAGACAGAGAGAGACAGAGAGACAGAGATAGAGATAGAGAGAGACAGAGAGAAAGAGAGAGACAGGAGAGACAGAGATAGATACAGAGAGAGACAGAAGGAGACAGAGAGAGACAGAGAAAGAGACAGAGAGAGACAGAGACAGAGTGAGAGAGACAGAGAGATACAGAGAGAGACAGAGAGAGACAGAGAGAGACAGAGAGAGACAGATACAGAGAGAGACAGAGGTAGAAAGAGAGACAGAGAGAGACAGAGAGAGACAGAGAGAGACAGAGAGAGACAGAGATAGAGACAGAGAGACAGAGGGAGACAGAATGATACAGAGAGAGACAGAGAGAGACACAGAGAGAGACAGAGCGACAGAGTGATAAACAGAGAGAGACAGAGATAGAGACAGAGAGAGACAAAGACAGAGTGAGAGAGACTGAGAGAGATGGAGAGATTACAGAGAGAGACAGAGAGAGACAGAGAGAGACAGAGACAGAGAGAGACAATGAGAGACAAAGAGAGACAGAGATAGAGACAGAGAGACGGAGAGAGAGACAATGAGAGACAGAGAGAGAAAGAGAGAGAAAGAGATAGAGACAGAGAGAGACAAAGACAGAGTGAGAGAGACAGAGAGAGACAGAGAGAGACAGAGAGAGACAGAGAGAGACAGAGATAGAAAGAGACACAAAGAGAGACATAGAGAGACAGAGATAGAGACATAGAGACAGAGAGAGACAGAGAGATACAGAGAGATACAGAGAGACAGAGAGAGACACAGTGAGAGATAGAAAGAGACAGAGAGAGACACAGAGGGAGACAGAGCGACAGAGTGATAAACAGAGAGAGACAGAGAGAGACAGAGAGAGACAGAGAGAGACAGAGATAGAGAGAGACAGAGAGAGACATAGAGAGACAGAGAGAGACAGAGATAGAGACAGAGAGACAGAGGGGGATGGAGAGAGACAGAGAGAGACAATGAGAGACAGAGAGAGAAAGAGAGAGAAGAGATAGAGACAGAGAGAGACAAAGACAGAGTGAGAGAGACTGAGAGAGACAGAGAGATTACAGAGAGAGACAGAGAGAGACAGAGACAGAGACACAGTGAGAGATAGAGAGAGACAGAGAGAGACACAGAGAGAGACAGAGCGACAGAGTGATAAACAGAGAGAGACAGAGATAGAGACAGAGAGACGGAGATAGAGACAGAGAGAGACAAAGACAGAGTGAGAGAGACTGAGAGAGACAGAATTTGAGACAGAGAGACAGCGAGAGACAGAGAGATACAGAGAGAGACAGAGACAGAGACAGAGATACAGTGAGAGACAGAGAGAGACAGAGATAGAAAGAGAGACAAAGAGAGACAGAGAGAGACAGAGAGAGAGACAGAGTAAGACAGAGAGAGACAGAGATAGAGACATGGAGACAGAGAGAGACAGAGAGATACAGAGAGACAGAGAGAGACACAGTGAGAGATAGAAAGAGACAGAGAGAGACAAAGAGGGAGACAGAGCGACAGAGTGATAAACAGTGAGAGACAGAGAGAGACAGAGAGAGAGACAGAGAGAGACAGAGATAGAGAGAGACATAGAGAGACATAGAGAGACAGAGAGAGACAGAGATACAGACAGAGAGACAGAGGGAGATGGAGACAGACAGAGAGAGACAATGAGAGACAGAGAGAGAAAGAGAGAGACAGAGATAGAGACAGAGAGAGACAAAGACAGAGTGAGAGAGACTGAGAGAGACAGAGAGATTACAGAGAGAGACAGAGAGAGACAGAGACAGAGACACAGTGAGAGATAGAGAGAGACAGAGAGAGACACAGAGAGAGACAGAGAGAGACAGTGAGAGACAGAGATAGAGAGACAGAGATAGAGACAGAGAGACGGAGATAGAGACAGAGAGAGACTAAGACAGAGTGTGAGAGACAGAGGGTGAGACAGAGAGACAGAGAGAGACAGAGAGAGACAGAGAGATACAGAGAGAGACAGAGATACAGATAGAGACAGAGATAGAGACAGAGAGACAGAGAGAGACAGAGAGATACAGAGAGAGACACAGTGAGAGATAGAGATAGACAGAGAAAGACACAGAGTGAGACAGGGCGACAGAGTGATAAACAGAGTGACACAGAGATAGAGACAGAGAGAGACAGAGGGAGACAGAGAAACACAGAGACAAAGAGAGAGACAGAGAGAGACAGAGACAGAGTGAGAGAGACTGTGAGACTGAGAGAGACAGAGAGATACAGAGAGAGACAGAGACAGAGAGAGACAGGGAGAGAGACAGAGAGAAAGATATAGAGACATAGAGAGACAGAGAGAGAGACAGAGAGAGACAAAGAGATAAACAGAGAGAGTCATAGATAGAGACAGAGAGAGACGGAGAGAGACAGAGAGAGTCAGTGAGAGACAGAGAGAGACAGAGAGACAGAGATAGAGATAGAGAGAGACAGAGACAAAGAGAGAGACAGGGAGAGACAGAGATAGATACAGAGAGAGACAGAAGGAGACAGAGAGAGACAGAGAAAGAGACAGAGAGATACAGAGACAGAGTGAGAGAGACTGAGAGAGACAGAGAGAGAGACAGAGAGAGACAGAGAGAGACAGAGAGAGACAGTGACAGAGAGAGACAGAGACAGAGAGAGACAGAGATAGAAAGAGAGACAGAGAGAGACAGAGAGACAGAGGGAGACAGAATGATACAGAGAGAGACAGAGAGAGACACAGAGAGAGACAGAGTGACAGAGTGATAAACAGAGAGAGACAGAGATAGAGACAGAGAGAGACGGAGAGAGAGACAATGAGAGACAGAGAGAGAAAGAGAGAGAGAGAGACAGAGAGAGAGAAAGGTAGACAGAGAAAGACAGAGAGAGACACAGAGAGAGACAGAGAGAGACAGCGAGAGACAGAGAGAGACAGAGAGAGACAGAGATAGAGAAAGAGAGAAACAGAGAGAGACAGAGAGAAAGAGATAGAGACATAGAGAGACAGAGAGAGAGACAGAGAGAGACAAAGAGATAAACAGAGAGAGTCATAGATAGAGACAGAGAGAGACAGAGACAGAGAGAGTCAGTGAGAGACAGAGAGAGACAGAGAGACAGAGATAGAGATAGAGAGAGACAGAGACAAAGAGAGAGACAGGAGAGACAGAGATAGATACAGAGAGAGACAGAAGGAGACAGAGAGAGACAGAGAAAGAGACAGAGAGAGACAGAGACAGAGTGAGAGGGACTGAGAGAGACAGAGAGGGACAGAGAGAGACAGAGAGAGACAGAGAGAGACAGAGAGAGACAGAGACAGAGAGAGACAGAGGTAGAAAGAGAGACAGAGAGAGACAGAGAGAGAGACAGAGAGAGACAGAGAGAGACAGAGATAGAGACAGAGAGACAGAGGGAGACAGAATGATACAGAGAGAGACAGAGAGAGACACAGAGAGAGACAGAGCGACAGAGTGATAAACAGAGAGAGACAGAGATAGAGACAGAGAGAGACAAAGACAGAGTGAGAGAGACTGAGAGAGATGGAGAGATTACAGAGAGAGACAGAGAGAGACAGAGAGAGACAGAGACAGATAGAGACAATGAGAGACAAAGAGAGACAGAGATAGAGATAGAGAGACGGAGAGAGAGACAATGAGAGACAGAGAGAGAAAGAGAGAGAAAGAGATAGAGACAGAGAGAGACAAAGACA
>NW_028227276.1:7315687-7323187 GCF_978045245.1 Mus caroli
GAGAGAGAGACAGAGAGAGAGAAAGGTAGACAGAGAAAGACAGAGAGAGACACAGAGAGAGACAGAGAGAGACAGCGAGAGACAGAGAGAGACAGAGATAGAGAAAGAGAGAAACAGAGAGAGACAGAGAGAAAGAGATAGAGACATAGAGAGACACAGAGAGAGACAGAGAGAGACAAAGAGATAAACAGAGAGAGTCATAGATAGAGACAGAGAGAGACAGACAGAGACAGAGAGAGTCAGTGAGAGACAGAGAGAGACAGAGAGACAGAGATAGAGATAGAGAGAGACAGAGACAAAGAGAGAGACAGGAGAGACAGAGATAGATACAGAGAGAGACAGAAGGAGACAGAGAGAGACAGAGAAAGAGACAGAGAGAGACAGAGACAGAGTGAGAGAGACTGAGAGAGACAGAGAGGGACAGAGAGAGACAGAGAGAGACAGAGAGAGACAGAGAGAGACAGAGACAGAGAGAGACAGAGGTAGAAAGAGAGACAGAGAGAGACAGAGAGAGAGACAGAGAGAGACAGAGAGAGACAGAGATAGAGACAGAGAGACAGAGGGAGACAGAATGATACAGAGAGAGACAGAGAGAGACACAGAGAGAGACAGAGCGACAGAGTGATAAACAGAGAGAGACAGAGATAGAGACAGAGAGAGACAAAGACAGAGTGAGAGAGACTGAGAGAGATGGAGAGATTACAGAGAGAGACAGAGAGAGACAGAGAGAGACAGAGACAGAGAGAGACAATGAGAGACAAAGAGAGACAGAGATAGAGACAGAGAGACGGAGAGAGAGACAATGAGAGACAGATAGAGAAAGAGAGAGAAAGAGATAGAGACAGAGAGAGACAAAGACAGAGTGAGAGAGACAGAGAGAGACAGAGAGAGACAGAGAGAGACAGAGAGAGAAAGAGAGAGACAGAGATAGAAAGAGACACAAAGAGAGACAGAGAGAGACAGAGAGAGAGACAGAGTAAGACAGAGTTAGACAGAGATAGAGACATAGAGACAGAGAGAGACAGAGAGATACAGAGAGACAGAGAAAGACACAGTGAGAGATAGAAAGAGACAGAGAGAGACACAGAGGGAGACAGAGCGACAGAGTGATAAACAGAGAGAGACAGAGAGAGACAGAGAGATAGAGATAGAGAGAGACAGAGAGAGACATAGAGAGACAGAGAGAGACAGAGATAGAGACAGAGAGACAGAGGGGGATGGAGAGAGACAGAGAGAGACAATGAGAGACAGAGAGAGAAAGAGAGAGAAGAGATAGAGACAGAGAGAGACAAAGACAGAGTGAGAGAGACTGAGAGAGACAGAGAGATTACAGAGAGAGACAGAGAGAGACAGAGACAGAGACACAGTGAGAGATAGAGAGAGACAGAGAGAGACACAGAGAGAGACAGAGCGACAGAGTGATAAACAGAGAGAGACAGAGATAGAGACAGAGAGACGGAGATAGAGACAGAGAGAGACAAAGACAGAGTGACAGAGACTGAGAGAGACAGAGGGTGAGACAGAGAGACAGCGAGAGACAGAGAGATACAGAGAGAGACAGAGACAGAGACAGAGACACAGTGAGAGACAGAGAGAGACAGAGAGAGACAGAGATAGAAAGAGAGACAAAGAGAGACAGAGAGAGACAGAGAGAGAGAGACAGAGTAAGACAGAGAGAGACAGAGATAGAGACATGGAGACAGAGAGAGACAGAGAGATACAGAGAGACAGAGAGAGACACAGTGAGAGATAGAAAGAGACAGAGAGAGACACAGAGGGAGACAGAGCGACAGAGTGATAAACAGTGAGAGACAGAGAGAGACAGAGAGAGAGACAGAGAGAGACAGAGATAGAGAGAGACATAGAGAGACAGAGAGAGACAGAGTTACAGACAGAGAGACAGAGGGAGATGGAGAGAGACAGAGAGAGACAATGAGAGACAGAGAGAGAAAGAGAGAGACAGAGATAGAGACAGAGAGAGACAAAGACAGAGTGAGAGAGACTGAGAGAGACAGAGAGATTACAGAGAGAGACAGAGAGAGACAGAGACAGAGACACAGTGAGAGATAGAGAGAGACAGAGAGAGACACAGAGAGAGACAGAGCAACAGATTGATAAACAGTGAGAGACAGAGATAGAGACAGAGAGACGGAGATAGAGACAGAGAGAGACTAAGACAGAGTGTGAGAGACAGAGGGTGAGACAGAGAGACAGAGAGAGACAGAGAGATACAGAGAGAGACAGAGATACAGATAGAGACAGAGATAGAGACAGAGAGACAGAGAGAGACAGAGAGATACAGAGAGAGATACAGTGAGAGATAGAGATAGACAGAGAGAGACACAGAGTGAGACAGGGCGACAGAGTGATAAACAGAGTGACACAGAGATAGAGACAGAGAGAGACAGAGGGAGACAGAGAAACACAGAGACAAAGAGAGAGACAGAGAGAGACAGAGACAGAGTGAGAGAGACTGTGAGACTGAGAGAGACAGAGAGATACAGAGAGAGACAGAGACAGAGAGAGACAGGGAGAGAGACAGAGAGAAAGATATAGAGACATAGAGAGACAGAGAGAGAGACAGAGAGAGACAAAGAGATAAACAGAGAGAGTCATAGATAGAGACAGAGAGAGATGGTGAGAGACAGAGAGAGTCAGTGAGAGACAGAGAGAGACAGAGAGATAGAGATAGAGATAGAGAGAGACAGAGACAAAGAGAGAGACAGGGAGAGACAGAGATAGATACAGAGAGAGACAGAAGGAGACAGAGAGAGACAGAGAAAGAGACAGAGAGATACAGAGACAGAGTGAGAGAGACTGAGAGAGACAGAGAGAGAGACAGAGAGAGACAGAGAGAGACAGAGAGAGACAGTGACAGAGAGAGACAGAGACAGAGAGAGACAGAGATAGAAAGAGAGACAGAGAGAGACAGAGAGACAGAGGGAGACAGAATGATACAGAGAGAGACAGAGAGAGACACAGAGAGAGACAGAGTGACAGAGTGATAAACAGAGAGAGACAGAGATAGAGACAGAGAGAGACGGAGAGAGAGACAATGAGAGACAGAGAGAGATAGAGAGAGAGAGAGAGACAGAGAGAGAGAAAGGTAGACAGAGAAAGACAGAGAGAGACACAGAGAGAGACAGAGAGAGACAGCGAGAGACAGAGAGAGAAAGAGAGAGACAGAGATAGAGACAGAGAGAGACAAAGACAGAGTGAGAGAGACTGAGAGAGACAGAGAGATTACAGAGAGAGACAGAGAAAGACAGAGACAGAGACACAGTGAGAGATAGAGAGAGACAGAGAGAGACACAGAGAGAGACAGAGCGACAGATTGATAAACAGTGAGAGACAGAGATAGAGACAGAGAGACGGAGATAGAGACAGAGAGAGACTAAGACAGAGTGTGAGAGACAGAGGGTGAGACAGAGAGACAGAGAGAGACAGAGAGAGACAGAGAGATACAGAGAGAGACAGAGATACAGATAGAGACAGAGATAGAGACAGAGAGACAGAGAGAGACAGAGAGATACAGAGAGAGACACAGTGAGAGATAGAGATAGACAGAGAGAGACACAGAGTGAGACAGGGCGACAGAGTGATAAACAGAGTGACACAGAGATAGAGACAGAGAGAGACAGAGGGAGACAGAGAAACACAGAGACAAAGAGAGAGACAGAGAGAGACAGAGACAGAGTGAGAGAGACTGTGAGACTGAGAGAGACAGAGAGATACAGAGAGAGACAGAGACAGAGAGAGACAGGGAGAGAGACAGAGAGAAAGATATAGAGACATAGAGAGACAGAGAGAGAGACAGAGAGAGACAAAGAGATAAACAGAGAGAGTCATAGATAGAGACAGAGAGAGATGGTGAGAGACAGAGAGAGTCAGTGAGAGACAGAGAGAGACAGAGAGATAGAGATAGAGATAGAGAGAGACAGAGACAAAGAGAGAGACAGGGAGAGACAGAGATAGATACAGAGAGAGACAGAAGGAGACAGAGAGAGACAGAGAAAGAGACAGAGAGATACAGAGACAGAGTGAGAGAGACTGAGAGAGACAGAGAGAGAGACAGAGAGAGACAGAGAGAGACAGAGAGAGACAGTGACAGAGAGAGACAGAGACAGAGAGAGACAGAGATAGAAAGAGAGACAGAGAGAGACAGAGAGACAGAGGGAGACAGAATGATACAGAGAGAGACAGAGAGAGACACAGAGAGAGACAGAGTGACAGAGTGATAAACAGAGAGAGACAGAGATAGAGACAGAGAGAGACGGAGAGAGAGACAATGAGAGACAGAGAGAGATAGAGAGAGAGAGAGACAGAGAGAGAGAAAGGTAGACAGAGAAAGACAGAGAGAGACACAGAGAGAGACAGAGAGAGACAGCGAGAGACAGAGAGAGAAAGAGAGAGACAGAGATAGAGACAGAGAGAGACAAAGACAGAGTGAGAGAGACTGAGAGAGACAGAGAGATTACAGAGAGAGACAGAGAGAGACAGAGACAGAGACACAGTGAGAGATAGAGAGAGACAGAGAGAGACACAGAGAGAGACAGAGCGACAGATTGATAAACAGTGAGAGACAGAGATAGAGACAGAGAGACGGAGATAGAGACAGAGAGAGACTAAGACAGAGTGTGAGAGACAGAGGGTGAGACAGAGAGACAGAGAGAGACAGAGAGAGACAGAGAGATACAGAGAGAGACAGAGATACAGATAGAGACAGAGATAGAGACAGAGAGACAGAGAGAGACAGAGAGATACAGAGAGAGACACAGTGAGAGATAGAGATAGACAGAGAGAGACACAGAGTGAGACAGGGCGACAGAGTGATAAACAGAGTGACACAGAGATAGAGACAGAGAGAGACAGAGGGAGACAGAGAAACACAGAGACAAAGAGAGAGACAGAGAGAGACAGAGACAGAGTGAGAGAGACTGTGAGACTGAGAGAGACAGAGAGATACAGAGAGAGACAGAGACAGAGAGAGACAGGGAGAGAGACAGAGAGAAAGATATAGAGACATAGAGAGACAGAGAGAGAGACAGAGAGAGACAAAGAGATAAACAGAGAGAGTCATAGATAGAGACAGAGAGAGATGGTGAGAGACAGAGAGAGTCAGTGAGAGACAGAGAGAGACAGAGAAATAGAGATAGAGATAGAGAGAGACAGAGACAAAGAGAGAGACAGGGAGAGACAGAGATAGATACAGAGAGAGACAGAAGGAGACAGAGAGAGACAGAGAAAGAGACAGAGAGATACAGAGACAGAGTGAGAGAGACTGAGAGAGACAGAGAGAGAGACAGAGAGAGACAGAGAGAGACAGAGAGAGACAGAGAGAGACAGTGACAGAGAGAGACAGAGACAGAGAGAGACAGAGATAGAAAGAGAGACAGAGAGAGACAGAGAGACAGAGGGAGACAGAATGATACAGAGAGAGACAGAGAGAGACACAGAGAGAGACAGAGTGACAGAGTGATAAACAGAGAGAGACAGAGATAGAGACAGAGAGAGACGGAGAGAGAGACAATGAGAGACAGAGAGAGAAAGAGAGAGAGAGAGAGACAGAGAGAGAGAAAGGTAGACAGAGAAAGACAGAGAGAGACACAGAGAGAGACAGAGAGAGACAGCGAGAGACAGAGAGAGACAGAGAGAGACAGAGATAGAGAAAGAGAGAAACAGAGAGAGACAGAGAGAGAGACAGAGAGAGACAGTGAGAGACAGAGATAGAGAGACAGAGATAGAGAGACAGAGACACAGAGAGACACATAGAGAGACACAAAGAGACACCGTGAGAAACAGAGACAAAGACTGAGACAGACAGAGACAGAAACAGAGACAAAGATAGACAGAGAGTGACACAGAGAGACAGAGAGAGACAGAGAGAGACTGATAGAGACAGATATAGAGACAGAGAAAGACAAAGATAGACACAGAGAGAGACACAGAGAGAGACAGAGAGAAAGAGATAGAGACATAGAGAGACGCAGAGAGAAACAGAGAGAGACAAAGAGATAAACAGAGAGAGACAGAGATAGAGACAGAGAGAGACAGAGAGAGACAATGAGAGACAAAGAGAGACAGAGATAGAGAGAGAGAGAAACAGAGACAAAGAGAGAGACAGAGAGAGACAGAGACAGAGTGAGAGAGACTTAGAGACTGAGAGAGATAGAGAGAGAGACAGAGAGAGACTGAGAGAGACAGAGATAGAGACTGAGAGAGACAGAGACAGAGACAGAGAGAGACAGAGATAGAGAGAGAGACAGAGAGAGACAGAGATACAGAAAGAGAAAGAGAGAGAGAGTGACAGAGAGAGACATAGAGAGACAGAGAGAGACAGAGATAGAGACAGAGAGACAGAGGGAGACGGAGAGAGACAGAGAGAGACAATAAGAGACAGAAAGAGAAAGAGAGAGACAGAGATAGAGACAGAGAGAGACAAAGACAGAGTGAGAGAGACTGAGAGAGACAGAGAGAGACAGAGAGAGACAGAGAGAGACAGAGACAGAGAGAGACAGAGATAGAAAGAGAGCCAGAGAGAGACAGAGAGAGACAGAGAGAGAGAGACAGAGAGAGACAGAGAGAGACAGAGAGATACAGGGAAAGACAGAGAGAGACACAGTGAGAGATAGAGAGAGACAGAGAGAGACACAGAGGGAGACAGAGCGACAGAGTGATAAACAGAGAGAGACAGAGAGAGACAGAGACAGAAACAGAGAGAGACAGAGATAAAGAGACAGAGAAACAGAGAGAGACAGAGAGAGACAGAGAGAGACAGCGAGAGACAGAGAGAGACAGAGAGAGACAGAGATAGAGAAAGAGAGAAACAGAGAGAGACAGAGAGAGAGACAGAGAGAGACAGTGAGAGACAGAGATAGAGAGACAGAGATAGAGACAGAGAGACGGAGATAGAGACAGAGAGAGACTAAGACAGAGTGTGAGAGACAGAGGGTGAGACAGAGAGACAGAGAGAGACAGAGAGAGACAGAGAGAGACAGAGAGATACAGAGAGAGACAGAGATACAGATAGAGACAGAGATAGAGACAGAGAGACAGAGAGAGACAGAGAGATACAGAGAGAGACACAGTGAGAGATAGAGATAGACAGAGAGAGACACAGAGTGAGACAGGGCGACAGAGTGATAAACAGAGTGACACAGAGATAGAGACAGAGAGAGACAGAGGGAGACAGAGAAACACAGAGACAAAGAGAGAGACAGAGACAGAGTGAGAGAGACTGTGAGACTGAGAGAGACAGAGAGATACAGAGAGAGACAGAGACAGAGAGAGACAGGGAGAGAGACAGAGAGAAAGATATAGAGACATAGAGAGACAGAGAGAGAGACAGAGAGAGACAAAGAGATAAACAGAGAGAGTCATAGATAGAGACAGAGAGAGACGGAGAGAGACAGAGAGAGTCAGTGAGAGACAGAGAGAGACAGAGAGACAGAGATAGAGATAGAGAGAGACAGAGACAAAGAGAGAGACAGGGAGAGACAG
>NW_028227276.1:7328187-7330687 GCF_978045245.1 Mus caroli
GATACAGATAGAGACAGAGATAGAGACAGAGAGACAGAGAGAGACAGAGAGATACAGAGAGAGACACAGTGAGAGATAGAGATAGACAGAGAGAGACACAGAGTGAGACAGGGCGACAGAGTGATAAACAGAGTGACACAGAGATAGAGACAGAGAGACAGAGGGAGACAGAGAAACACAGAGACAAAGAGAGAGACAGAGAGAGACAGAGACAGAGTGAGAGAGACTGTGAGACTGAGAGAGACAGAGAGATACAGAGAGAGACAGAGACAGAGAGAGACAGGGAGAGAGACAGAGAGAAAGATATAGAGACATAGAGAGACAGAGAGAGAGACAGAGAGAGACAAAGAGATAAACAGAGAGAGTCATAGATAGAGACAGAGAGAGACGGAGAGAGACAGAGAGAGTCAGTGAGAGACAGAGAGAGACAGAGAGACAGAGATAGAGATAGAGAGAGACAGAGACAAAGAGAGAGACAGGGAGAGACAGAGATAGATACAGAGAGAGACAGAAGGAGACAGAGAGAGACAGAGAAAGAGACAGAGAGATACAGAGACAGAGTGAGAGAGACTGAGAGAGACAGAGAGAGAGACAGAGAGAGACAGAGAGAGACAGAGAGAGACAGTGACAGAGAGAGACAGAGACAGAGAGAGACAGAGATAGAAAGAGAGACAGAGAGAGACAGAGAGACAGAGGGAGACAGAATGATACAGAGAGAGACAGAGAGAGACACAGAGAGAGACAGAGTGACAGAGTGATAAACAGAGAGAGACAGAGATAGAGACAGAGAGAGATGGAGAGAGAGACAATGAGAGACAGAGAGAGAAAGAGAGAGAGAGAGAGACAGAGAGAGAGAAAGGTAGACAGAGAAAGACAGAGAGAGACACAGAGAGAGACAGAGAGACAGCGATAGACAGAAAGAGACAGAGATAGAGAAAGAGAGAAACAGAGAGAGACAGAGAGAAAGAGATAGAGACATAGAGAGACAGAGAGAGAGACAGAGAGAGACAAAGAGATAAACAGAGAGAGTCATAGATAGAGACAGAGAGAGACAGAGAGAGACAGAGAGAGTCAGTGAGAGACAGAGAGACAGAGAGACAGAGATAGAGATAGAGAGAGACAGAGACAAAGAGAGAGACAGGAGAGACAGAGATAGATACAGAGAGAGACAGAAGGAGACAGAGAGAGACAGAGAAAGAGACAGAGAGAGACAGAGACAGAGTGAGAGAGACTGAGAGAGACAGAGAGGGACAGAGAGAGACAGAGAGAGACAGAGAGAGACAGAGAGAGACAGAGACAGAGAGACAGAGGTAGAAAGAGAGACAGAGAGAGACAGAGAGAGAGAGAGACAGAGAGAGAGAGAGACAGAGATAGAGACAGAGAGACAGAGGGAGACAGAATGATACAGAGAGAGACAGAGAGAGACACAGAGAGAGACAGAGCGACAGAGTGATAAACAGAGAGAGACAGAGATAGAGACAGAGAGAGACAAAGACAGAGTGAGAGAGACTGAGAGAGATGGAGAGATTACAGAGAGAGACAGAGAGAGACAGAGACAGAGAGAGACAATGAGAGACAAAGAGAGACAGAGATAGAGACAGAGAGACGGAGAGAGAGATAATGAGAGACAGAGAGAGAAAGAGAGAGAAAGAGATAGAGACAGAGAGAGACAAAGACAGAGTGAGAGAGACAGAGAGAGACAGAGAGAGACAGAGAGAGACAGAGATAGAAAGAGACACAAAGAGAGACAGAGAGAGACAGAGAGAGAGACAGAGTAAGACAGAGTTAGACAGAGATAGAGACATAGAGACAGAGAGAGACAGAGAGATACAGAGAGACAGAGAGAGACACAGTGAGAGATAGAAAGAGACAGAGAGAGACACAGAGGGAGACAGAGCGACAGAGTGATAAACAGAGAGAGACAGAGAGAGACAGAGAGAGACAGAGAGATAGAGATAGAGAGAGACAGAGAGAGACATAGAGAGACAGAGAGAGACAGAGATAGAGACAGAGAGACAGAGGGGGATGGAGAGAGACAGAGAGAGACAATGAGAGACAGAGAGAGAAAGAGAGAGAAGAGATAGAGACAGAGAGAGACAAAGACAGAGTGAGAGAGACTGAGAGAGACAGAGAGATTACAGAGAGAGACAGAGAGAGACAGAGACAGAGACACAGTGAGAGATAGAGAGAGACAGAGAGAGACACAGAGAGAGACAGAGCGACAGAGTGATAAACAGAGAGAGACAGAGATAGAGACAGAGAGACGGAGATAGAGACAGAGAGAGACAAAGACAGAGTGACAGAGACTGAGAGAGACAGAGGGTGAGACAGAGAGACAGCGAGAGACAGAGAGATACAGAGAGAGACAGAGACAGAGACAGAGACACAGTGAGAGACAGAGAGAGACAGAGAGAGACAGAGATAGAAAGAGAGACAAAGAGAGACAGAGAGAGACAGAGAGAGAGAGACAGAGTAAGACAGAGAGAGACAGAGATAGAGA
>NW_028227276.1:7335687-7345687 GCF_978045245.1 Mus caroli
ACAATGAGAGACAGAGAGATAAAGAGAGAGACAGAGATAGAGACAGAGAGAGACAAAGACAGAGTGAGAGAGACTGAGAGAGACAGAGAGTTTACAGAGAGAGACAGAGAGAGACAGAGACAGAGACACAGTGAGAGATAGAGAGAGACAGAGAGAGACACAGAGAGAGACAGAGCGACAGAGTGATAAACAGAGAGAGACAGAGATAGAGACAGAGAGACGGAGATAGAGATAGAGAGAGTCAGTGAGAGACAGAGAGAGACAGAGAGACAGAGATAGAGATAGAGAGAGACAGAGACAAAGAGAGAGACAGGGAGAGACAGAGATAGATACAGAGAGAGACTGAAGGAGACAGATAGAGACAGAGAGAGAAAGAGATAGAAAGAGAGACAAAGAGAGACAGAGAGAGAGACAGAGAGCGACAGAGAGAGACAGAGATAGAGACAGAGAGACAGAGGGAGACAGAATGATACAGAGAGAGACAGAGAGAGACACAGAGAGAGACAGAGCGACAGAGTGATAAACAGAGAGAGACAGAGATAGAAACAGAGAGAGACAAAGACAGTTTGAGAGAGACTGAGAGAGACGGATAGATTACAGAGAGAGACAGAGAGAGACAGAGACAGAGAGAGACAGAAAGAGACAATGAGAGACAAAGAGAGACAGAGATAGAGACAGAGAGACGGAGAGAGAGACAATGAGAGACAGAGAGAGAAAGAGAGAGAAAGATAGAGAAAGAGATAGAGACAGAGAGAGACAGAGAGAGACAGAGACAGATGGAGACAGAGACAGAGAGAGACAGAGATAGAAAGAGAGACAGAGAGAGACAGAGAGAGACACAGAGAGAGAGACAGAGAGAGACAGAGAGAGACAGAGATAGAGACAGAGAGACAGAGGGAGACAGAATGATACAGTTAGAGACAGAGAGAGACACAGAGAGAGACAGAGCGACAGAGTGATAAACAGAGAGAGACAGAGATAGAGACAGAGAGACGGAGATAGAGACAGAGAGACAAAGACAGAGTGAGAGAGACTGAGAGAGACAGAGGGTGAGACAGAGAGACAGAGAGAGACAGAGAGAGACAGAGAGATACAGAGAGAGACAGAGATACAGATAGAGACAGAGATAGAGACAGAGAGACAGAGAGAGACAGAGAGATACAGAGAGAGACACAGTGAGAGATAGAGATAGACAGAGAGAGACACAGAGTGAGACAGGGTGACAGAGTGATAAACAGAGTGACACAGAGATAGAGACAGAGAGAGACAGAGGGAGACAGAGAAACACAGAGACAAAGAGAGAGACAGAGAGAGACAGAGACAGAGTGAGAGAGACTGTGAGACTGAGAGAGACAGAGAGAGACAGAGAGATACAGAGAGAGACAGAGACAGAGAGAGACAGAGAGAGACAAAGAGATAAACAGAGAGAGTCATAGATAGAGACAGAGAGAGACGGAGAGAGACAGAGAGAGTCAGTGAGAGACAGAGAGAGACAGAGAGACAGAGATAGAGATAGAGAGAGACAGAGACAAAGAAAGAGACAGGGAGAGACAGAGATAGATACAGAGAGAGAAAGAAGGAGACAGAGAGAGACAGAGAAAGAGACAGAGAGAGACAGAGACAGAGTGAGAGAGACTGAGAGAGACAGAGAGAGACAGAGAGAGACAGTGACAGAGAGAGACAGAGACAGAGAGAGACAGAGATAGAAAGAGAGACAGAGAGAGACAGAGAGACAGAGGGAGACACAATGATACAGAGAGAGACAGAGAGAGACACAGAGAGAGACAGAGTGACAGAGTGATAAACAGAGAGAGACAGAGATAGAGACAGAGAGAGACGGAGAGAGAGACAATGAGAGACAGAGAGAGAAAGAGAGAGAGAGAGAGACAGAGAGAGAGAAAGGTAGACAGAGAAAGACAGAGAGAGACACAGAGAGAGACAGAGAGAGACAGCAAGAGACAGAGAGAGACAGAGAGAGACAGAGATAGAGAAAGAGAGAAACAGAGAGAGACAGAGAGAGAGACAGAGAGAGACAGTGAGAGACAGAGATAAAGAGACAGAGATAGAGAGACAGAGACACAGAGAGACACATAGAGAGACACAAAGAGACACCGTGAGAAACAGAGACAAAGACTGAGACAGACAGAGACAGAAACAGAGACAAAGATAGACAGAGAGTGACACAGAGAGACACACAGAGAGACAGAGAGAGACTGATAGAGACAGATATAGAGACAGAGAAAGACAAAGAGAGAGACAGAGAGAGACACAGAGAGAGACAGAGAGAAAGAGATAGAGACATAGAGAGACGCAGAGAGAGACAGAGAGAGACAAAGAGATAAACAGAGAGAGACAGAGATAGAGATAGAGAGAGACAGAGAGAGACAATGAGAGACAAAGAGAGACAGAGATAGAGACAGAGAGAAACAGAGACAAAGAGAGAGACAGAGAGACAGAGACAGAGTGAGAGAGACTTAGAGACTGAGAGAGATAGAGAGAGAGACGGAGAGAGACTGAGAGAGACAGAGATAGAGACTGAGAGAGACAGAGACAGAGAGAGACAGAGATAGAGAGAGAGACAGAGAGAGACAGAGATACAGAGAGAGAAAGAGAGAGAGAGAGTGACAGAGAGAGACATAGAGAGACAGAGAGAGACAGAGATAGAGACAGAGAGACAGAGGGAGACGGAGAGAGACAGAGAGCGACAATAAGAGACAGAAAGAGAAAGAGAGAGACAGAGATAGAGACAGAGAGAGACAAAGACAGAGTGAGAGAGACTGAGAGAGACAGAGAGAGACAGAGAGAGACAGAAAGAGACAGAGACAGAGAGAGACAGAGATAGAAAGAGAGCCAGAGAGAGACAGAGAGAGACAGATAGAGAGAGACAGAGAGAGACAGAGAGAGACAGAGAGATACAGGGAAAGACAGCGAGAGACACAGTGAGAGATAGAGAGAGACAGAGAGAGACACAGGGAGACAGAGCGACAGAGTGATAAACAGAGAGAGACAGAGAGAGACAAAGACAAAGACAGAGAGAGACAGAGATAGAGAGAGAGACAGAGAAACAGAGAGAGACAGAGAGAGACAGAGAGAGAAAGAGAGAGACAGAGATAGAGACAGAGAGAGACAAAGACAGTGAGAGAGACTGAGAGAGACGGAGAGATTACAGAGAGAGACAGAGAGAGACAGAGACAGAGAGAGACAGAAAGAGACAATGAGAGACAAAGAGAGACAGAGATAGAGACAGAGAGACGGAGAGAGAGACAATGAGAGACAGAGAGAGAAAGAGATAGAGACAGAGAGAGACAAAGACAGAGTGAGAGAGACAGAGAGAGACAGAGAGAGACAGAGAGAGACAGAGAGAGACAGAGATAGAAAGAGAGACAAAGAGAGACAGAGAGAGACAGAGAGAGAGACAGAGTAAGACAGAGAGAGACAGAGATAGAGACATAGAGACAGAGAGAGACAGAGAGATACAGAGAGACAGAGAGAGACACAGTGAGAGATAGAAAGAGACAGAGAGAGAAAGAAAGAGACAGAGACAGAGAGAGACAGAGATAGAAAGAGAGACAGAGAGAGACAGAGAGAGAGAGACAGAGAGAGACAGAGAGAGACAGAGAGATACAGGGAAAGACAGAGAGAGACACAGTGAGAGATAGAGAGAGACAGAGGGAGACTCAGAGGGAGACAGAGCGACAGAGTGATAAACAGAGAGAGACAGAGAGAGACAGAGACAGAGACAGAGACAGAGAGAGACAGAGATAGAGAGAGAGACAGAGAAACAGAGAGAGACAGAGAGAGAAAGAGAGAGACAGAGATAGAGACAGAGAGAGACAAAGACAGTGATAGAGACTGAGAGAGACGGAGAGATTACACAGAGAGACAGAGAGAGACAGAGACAGAGAGAGACAGAAAGAGACAATGAGAGACAAAGAGAGACAGAGATAGAGACAGAGAGACGGAGAGAGAGACAATGAGAGACATAGAGAGAAAGAGAGAGAAAGAGATAGAGACAGAGAGAGACAAAGACAGAGTGAGAGAGACAGAGAGAGACAGAGAGAGACAGAGAGAGACAGAGAGAGACAGAGATAGAAAGAGAGACAAAGAGAGACAGAGAGAGACAGAGAGAGAGACAGAGTAAGACAGAGAGAGACAGAGATAGAGACATAGAGACAGAGAGAGACAGAGAGATACAGAGAGACAGAGAGAGACACAGTGAGAGATAGAAAGAGACAGAGAGAGACACAGAGGGAGACAGAGCGACAGAGTGATAAACAGAGAGAGACAGAGAGAGAGACAGAGAGAGACAGAGATAGAGAGAGACAGAGAGAGACATAGAGAGACAGAGAGAGACAGAGATAGAGACAGAGAGACAGAGGGAGATGGAGAGAGACAGAGAGAGACAATGAGAGACAGAGAGATAAAGAGAGAGACAGAGATAGAGACAGAGAGAGACAAAGACAGAGTGAGAGAGACTGAGAGAGACAGAGAGTTTACAGAGAGAGACAGAGAGAGACAGAGACAGAGACACAGTGAGAGATAGAGAGAGACAGAGAGAGACACAGAGAGAGACAGAGCGACAGAGTGATAAACAGAGAGAGACAGAGATAGAGACAGAGAGACGGAGATAGAGACAGAGAGAGTCAGTGAGAGACAGAGAGAGACAGAGAGACAGAGATAGAGATAGAGAGAGACAGAGACAAAGAGAGAGACAGGGAGAGACAGAGATAGATACAGAGAGAGACTGAAGGAGACAGATAGAGACAGAGAGAGAAAGAGATAGAAAGAGAGACAAAGAGAGACAGAGAGAGAGACAGAGAGCGACAGAGAGAGACAGAGATAGAGACAGAGAGACAGAGGGAGACAGAATGATACAGAGAGAGACAGAGAGAGACACAGAGAGAGACAGAGCGACAGAGTGATAAACAGAGAGAGACAGAGATAGAAACAGAGAGAGACAAAGACAGTTTGAGAGAGACTGAGAGAGACGGATAGATTACAGAGAGAGACAGAGAGAGACAGAGACAGAGAGAGACAGAAAGAGACAATGAGAGACAAAGAGAGACAGAGATAGAGACAGAGAGACGGAGAGAGAGACAATGAGAGACAGAGAGAGAAAGAGAGAGAAAGATAGAGAAAGAGATAGAGACAGAGAGAGACAGAGAGAGACAGAGACAGATGGAGACAGAGACAGAGAGAGACAGAGATAGAAAGAGAGACAGAGAGAGACAGAGAGAGACACAGAGAGAGAGACAGAGAGAGACAGAGAGAGACAGAGATAGAGACAGAGAGACAGAGGGAGACAGAATGATACAGTTAGAGACAGAGAGAGACACAGAGAGAGACAGAGCGACAGAGTGATAAACAGAGAGAGACAGAGATAGAGACAGAGAGACGGAGATAGAGACAGAGAGAGACAAAGACAGAGTGAGAGAGACTGAGAGAGACAGAGGGTGAGACAGAGAGACAGAGAGAGACAGAGAGAGACAGAGAGATACAGAGAGAGACAGAGATACAGATAGAGACAGAGATAGAGACAGAGAGATACAGAGAGAGACACAGTGAGAGATAGAGATAGACAGAGAGAGACACAGAGTGAGACAGGGTGACAGAGTGATAAACAGAGTGACACAGAGATAGAGACAGAGAGAGACAGAGGGAGACAGAGAAACACAGAGACAAAGAGAGAGACAGAGAGAGACAGAGACAGAGTGAGAGAGACTGTGAGACTGAGAGAGACAGAGAGAGACAGAGAGATACAGAGAGAGACAGAGACAGAGAGAGACAGAGAGAGACAAAGAGATAAACAGAGAGAGTCATAGATAGAGACAGAGAGAGACGGAGAGAGACAGAGAGAGTCAGTGAGAGACAGAGAGAGACAGAGAGACAGAGATAGAGATAGAGAGAGACAGAGACAAAGAAAGAGACAGGGAGAGACAGAGATAGATACAGAGAGAGAAAGAAGGAGACAGAGAGAGACAGAGAAAGAGACAGAGAGAGACAGAGACAGAGTGAGAGAGACTGAGAGAGACAGAGAGAGACAGAGAGAGACAGTGACAGAGAGAGACAGAGACAGAGAGAGACAGAGATAGAAAGAGAGACAGAGAGAGACAGAGAGACAGAGGGAGACACAATGATACAGAGAGAGACAGAGAGAGACACAGAGAGAGACAGAGTGACAGAGTGATAAACAGAGAGAGACAGAGATAGAGACAGAGAGAGACGGAGAGAGAGACAATGAGAGACAGAGAGAGAAAGAGAGAGAGAGAGAGACAGAGAGAGAGAAAGGTAGACAGAGAAAGACAGAGAGAGACACAGAGAGAGACAGAGAGAGACAGCAAGAGACAGAGAGAGACAGAGAGAGACAGAGATAGAGAAAGAGAGAAACAGAGAGAGACAGAGAGAGAGACAGAGAGAGACAGTGAGAGACAGAGATAAAGAGACAGAGATAGAGAGACAGAGACACAGAGAGACACATAGAGAGACACAAAGAGACACCGTGAGAAACAGAGACAAAGACTGAGACAGACAGAGACAGAAACAGAGACAAAGATAGACAGAGAGTGACACAGAGAGACACACAGAGAGACAGAGAGAGACTGATAGAGACAGATATAGAGACAGAGAAAGACAAAGAGAGAGACAGAGAGAGACACAGAGAGAGACAGAGAGAAAGAGATAGAGACATAGAGAGACGCAGAGAGAGACAGAGAGAGACAAAGAGATAAACAGAGAGAGACAGAGATAGAGATAGAGAGAGACAGAGAGAGACAATGAGAGACAAAGAGAGACAGAGATAGAGACAGAGAGAAACAGAGACAAAGAGAGAGACAGAGAGACAGAGACAGAGTGAGAGAGACTTAGAGACTGAGAGAGATAGAGAGAGAGACGGAGAGAGACTGAGAGAGACAGAGATAGAGACTGAGAGAGACAGAGACAGAGAGAGACAGAGATAGAGAGAGAGACAGAGAGAGACAGAGATACAGAGAGAGAAAGAGAGAGAGAGAGTGACAGAGAGAGACATAGAGAGACAGAGAGAGACAGAGATAGAGACAGAGAGACAGAGGGAGATGGAGAGAGACAGAGAGCGACAATAAGAGACAGAAAGAGAAAGAGAGAGACAGAGATAGAGACAGAGAGAGACAAAGACAGAGTGAGAGAGACTGAGAGAGACAGAGAGAGACAGAGAGAGACAGAAAGAGACAGAGACAGAGAGAGACAGAGATAGAAAGAGAGCCAGAGAGAGACAGAGAGAGACAGATAGAGAGAGACAGAGAGAGACAGAGAGAGACAGAGAGATACAGGGAAAGACAGCGAGAGACACAGTGAGAGATAGAGAGAGACAGAGAGAGACACAGGGAGACAGAGCGACAGAGTGATAAACAGAGAGAGACAGAGAGAGACAAAGACAAAGACAGAGAGAGACAGAGATAGAGAGAGAGACAGAGAAACAGAGAGAGACAGAGAGAGACAGAGAGAGAAAGAGAGAGACAGAGATAGAGACAGAGAGAGACAAAGACAGTGAGAGAGACTGAGAGAGACGGAGAGATTACAGAGAGAGACAGAGAGAGACAGAGACAGAGAGAGACAGAAAGAGACAATGAGAGACAAAGAGAGACAGAGATAGAGACAGAGAGACGGAGAGAGAGACAATGAGAGACAGAGAGAGAAAGAGATAGAGACAGAGAGAGACAAAGACAGAGTGAGAGAGACAGAGAGAGACAGAGAGAGACAGAGAGAGACAGAGAGAGACAGAGATAGAAAGAGAGACAAAGAGAGACAGAGAGAGACAGAGAGAGAGACAGAGTAAGACAGAGAGAGACAGAGATAGAGACATAGAGACAGAGAGAGACAGAGAGATACAGAGAGACAGAGAGAGACACAGTGAGAGATAGAAAGAGACAGAGAGAGAAAGAAAGAGACAGAGACAGAGAGAGACAGAGATAGAAAGAGAGACAGAGAGAGACAGATAGAGAGAGACAGAGAGAGACAGAGAGAGACAGAGAGATACAGGGAAAGACAGAGAGAGACACAGTGAGAGATAGAGAGAGACAGAGGGAGACTCAGAGGGAGACAGAGCGACAGAGTGATAAACAGAGAGAGACAGAGAGAGACAGAGACAGAGACAGAGACAGAGAGAGACAGAGATAGAGAGAGAGACAGAGAAACAGAGAGAGACAGAGAGAGAAAGAGAGAGACAGAGATAGAGACAGAGAGAGACAAAGACAGTGATAGAGACTGAGAGAGACGGAGAGATTACACAGAGAGACAGAGAGAGACAGAGACAGAGAGAGACAGAAAGAGACAATGAGAGACAAAGAGAGACAGAGATAGAGACAGAGAGACGGAGAGAGAGACAATGAGAGACATAGAGAGAAAGAGAGAGAAAGAGATAGAGACAGAGAGAGACAAAGACAGAGTGAGAGAGACAGAGAGAGACAGAGAGAGACAGAGAGAGACAGAGAGAGACAGAGATAGAAAGAGAGACAAAGAGAGACAGAGAGAGACAGAGAGAGAGACAGAGTAAGACAGAGAGAGACAGAGATAGAGACATAGAGACAGAGAGAGACAGAGAGATACAGAGAGACAGAGAGAGACACAGTGAGAGATAGAAAGAGACAGAGAGAGACACAGAGGGAGACAGAGCGACAGAGTGATAAACAGAGAGAGACAGAGAGAGAGACAGAGAGAGACAGAGATAGAGAGAGACAGAGAGAGACATAGAGAGACAGAGAGAGACAGAGATAGAGACAGAGAGACAGAGGGAGATGGAGAGAGACAGAGAGAGACAATGAGAGACAGAGAGATAAAGAGAGAGACAGAGATAGAGACAGAGAGAGACAAAGACAGAGTGAGAGAGACTGAGAGAGACAGAGAGTTTACAGAGAGAGACAGAGAGAGACAGAGACAGAGACACAGTGAGAGATAGAGAGAGACAGAGAGAGACACAGAGAGAGACAGAGCGACAGAGTGATAAACAGAGAGAGACAGAGATAGAGACAGAGAGACGGAGATAGAGACAGAGAGAGTCAGTGAGAGACAGAGAGAGACAGAGAGACAGAGATAGAGATAGAGAGAGACAGAGACAAAGAGAGAGACAGGGAGAGACAGAGATAGATACAGAGAGAGACTGAAGGAGACAGATAGAGACAGAGAGAGAAAGAGATAGAAAGAGAGACAAAGAGAGACAGAGAGAGAGACAGAGAGCGACAGAGAGAGACAGAGATAGAGACAGAGAGGCAGAGGGAGACAGAATGATACAGAGAGAGACAGAGAGAGACACAGAGAGAGACAGAGCGACAGAGTGATAAACAGAGAGAGACAGAGATAGAAACAGAGAGAGACAAAGACAGTTTGAGAGAGACTGAGAGAGACGGATAGATTACAGAGAGAGACAGAGAGAGACAGAGACAGAGAGAGACAGAAAGAGACAATGAGAGACAAAGAGAGACAGAGATAGAGACAGAGAGACGGAGAGAGAGACAATGAGAGACAGAGAGAGAAAGAGAGAGAAAGATAGAGAAAGAGATAGAGACAGAGAGAGACAGAGAGAGACAGAGACAGATGGAGACAGAGACAGAGAGAGACAGAGATAGAAAGAGAGACAGAGAGAGACAGAGAGAGACACAGAGAGAGAGACAGAGAGAGACAGAGAGAGACAGAGATAGAGACAGAGAGACAGAGGGAGACAGAATGATACAGTTAGAGACAGAGAGAGACACAGAGAGAGACAGAGCGACAGAGTGATAAACAGAGAGAGACAGAGATAGAGACAGAGAGACGGAGATAGAGACAGAGAGAGACAAAGACAGAGTGAGAGAGACTGAGAGAGACAGAGGGTGAGACAGAGAGACAGAGAGAGACAGAGAGAGACAGAGAGATACAGAGAGAGACAGAGATACAGATAGAGACAGAGATAGAGACAGAGAGATACAGAGAGAGACACAGTGAGAGATAGAGATAGACAGAGAGAGACACAGAGTGAGACAGGGTGACAGAG
>NW_028227276.1:7348187-7358187 GCF_978045245.1 Mus caroli
AGAGAGACAGAGAGAGACAGAGATACAGAGAGAGAAAGAGAGAGAGAGTGACAGAGAGAGACATAGAGAGACAGAGAGAGACAGAGATAGAGACAGAGAGACAGAGGGAGACGGAGAGAGACAGAGAGCGACAATAAGAGACAGAAAGAGAAAGAGAGAGACAGAGATAGAGACAGAGAGAGACAAAGACAGAGTGAGAGAGACTGAGAGAGACAGAGAGAGACAGAGAGAGACAGAAAGAGACAGAGACAGAGAGAGACAGAGATAGAAAGAGAGCCAGAGAGAGACAGAGAGAGACAGATAGAGAGAGACAGAGAGAGACAGAGAGAGACAGAGAGATACAGGGAAAGACAGCGAGAGACACAGTGAGAGATAGAGAGAGACAGAGAGAGACACAGGGAGACAGAGCGACAGAGTGATAAACAGAGAGAGACAGAGAGAGACAAAGACAGAGACAGAGAGAGACAGAGATAGAGAGAGAGACAGAGAAACAGAGAGAGACAGAGAGAGACAGAGAGAGACAGAGAGAGAAAGAGAGAGACAGAGATAGAGACAGAGAGAGACAAAGACAGTGAGAGAGACTGAGAGAGACGGAAAGATTACAGAGAGAGACAGAGAGAGACAGAGACAGAGAGAGACAGAAAGAGACAATGAGAGACAAAGAGAGACAGAGATAGAGACAGAGAGACAGAGAGAGAGACAATGAGAGACAGAGAGAGAAAGAGATAGAGACAGAGAGAGACAAAGACAGAGTGAGAGAGACAGAGAGAGACAGAGAGAGACAGAGAGAGACAGAGAGAGACAGAGATAGAAAGAGAGACAAAGAGAGACAGAGAGAGACAGAGAGAGAGACAGAGTAAGACAGAGAGAGACAGAGATAGAGACATAGAGACAGAGAGAGACAGAGAGATACAGAGAGACAGAGAGAGACACAGTGAGAGATAGAAAGAGACAGAGAGAGAAAGAAAGAGACAGAGACAGAGAGAGACAGAGATAGAAAGAGAGACAGAGAGAGACAGAGAGAGAGAGACAGAGAGAGACAGAGAGAGACTGAGAGATACAGGGAAAGACAGAGAGAGACACAGTGAGAGATAGAGAGAGACAGAGGGAGACTCAGAGGGAGACAGAGCGACAGAGTGATAAACAGAGAGAGACAGAGAGAGACAGAGACAGAGACAGAGACAGAGAGAGACAGAGATAGAGAGAGAGACAGAGAAACAGAGAGAGACAGAGAGAGAAAGAGAGAGACAGAGATAGAGACAGAGAGAGACAAAGACAGTGATAGAGACTGAGAGAGACGGAGAGATTACACAGAGGGACAGAGAGAAACAGAGACAGAGAGAGACAGAAAGAGACAATGAGAGACAAAGAGAGACAGAGATAGAGACAGAGAGACGGAGAGAGAGACAATGAGAGACATAGAGAGAAAGAGAGAGAAAGAGATAGAGACAGAGTGAGACAAAGACAGAGTGAGAGAGACAGAGAGAGACAGAGAGAGACAGAGAGAGACAGAGAGAGACAGAGATAGAAAGAGAGACAAAGAGAGACAGAGAGAGACAGAGAGAGAGACAGAGTAAGACAGAGAGAGACAGAGATAGAGACATGGAGACAGAGAGAGACAGAGAGATACAGAGAGACAGAGAGAGACACAGTGAGAGATAGAAAGAGACAGAGAGAGACACAGAGGGAGACAGAGCGACAGAGTGATAAACAGAGAGAGACAGAGATAGAGACAGAGAGACGGAGATAGAGACAGAGAGAGACAAAGACAGAGTGAGAGAGACTGAGAGAGACAGAGGTTGAGACAGAGAGACAGCGAGAGACAGAGAGATACAGAGAGAGACAGAGACAGAGACAGAGACACAGTGAGAGACAGAGAGAGATAGAGAGAGACAGAGATAGAAAGAGAGACAAAGAGAGACAGAGAGAGACAGAGAGAGAGACAGAGTAAGACAGAGAGAGACAGAGATAGAGACATGGAGACAGAGAGAGACAGAGAGATACAGAGAGACAGAGAGAGACACAGTGAGAGATAGAATGAGACAGAGAGAGACACAGAGGGCGACAGAGCGACAGAGTGATAAACAGAGAGAGACAGAGAGAGACAGAGAGAGAGACAGAGAGAGACAGAGATAGAGAGAGACAGAGAGAGACATAGAGAGACAGAGAGAGACAGAGATAGAGACAGAGAGACAGAGGGAGATGGAGAGAGACAGAGAGAGACAATGAGAGACAGAGAGAGAAAGAGAGAGACAGAGATAGAGACAGAGAGAGACAAAGACAGAGTGAGAGAGACTGAGAGAGACAGAGAGATTACAGAGAGAGACAGAGAGAGACAGAGACAGAGACACAGTGAGAAATAGAGAGAGACAGAGAGAGACACAGAGAGAGACAGAGCGACAGATTGATAAACAGTGAGAGACAGAGATAGAGACAGAGAGACGGAGATAGAGACAGAGAGAGACAAAGACAGAGTGTGAGAGACAGAGGGTGAGACAGAGAGACAGAGAGAGACAGAGAGAGACAGAGAGATACAGAGAGAGACAGAGATACAGATAGAGACAGAGATAGAGACAGAGAGACAGAGAGAGACAGAGAGATACAGAGAGAGACACAGTGAGAGATAGAGATAGACAGAGAGAGACACAGAGTGAGACAGGGCGACAGAGTGATAAACAGAGTGACACAGAGATAGAGACAGAGAGAGACAGAGGGAGACAGAGAAACACAGAGACAAAGAGAGAGACAGAGAGAGACAGAGACAGAGAGAGACTGTGAGACTGAGAGAGACAGAGAGAGACAGAGAGATACAGAGAGAGACAGAGACAGAGAGAGACAGGGAGAGACAGGGAGAGAGACAGAGAGAAAGAGATAGAGACATAGAGAGACAGAGAGAGAGACAGAGAGAGACAAAGAGATAAACAGAGAGAGTCATAGATAGAGACAGAGAGAGACGGAGAGAGACAGAGAGAGTCAGTGAGAGACAGAGAGAGACAGAGAGACAGAGATAGAGATAGAGAGAGACAGAGACAAAGAGAGAGACAGGGAGAGACAGAGATAGATACAGAGAGAGACAGAAGGAGACAGAGAGAGACAGAGAAAGAGACAGAGAGAGACAGAGACAGAGTGAGAGAGACTGAGAGAGACAGAGAGAGAGACAGAGAGAGACAGACAGAGACAGAGAGAGACAGAGACAGAGAGAGACAGAGATAGAAAGAGAGACAGAGATAGAAAGAGAGACAGAGAGAGACAGAGAGAGACAGAGATAGAAAGAGAGACAAAGAGAGACAGAGAGAGACAGAGAGAGAGACAGAGTAAGACAGAGAGAGACAGAGATAGAGACATGGAGACAGAGAGAGACAGAGAGATACAGAGAGACAGAGAGAGACACAGTGAGAGATAGAAAGAGACAGAGAGAGACACAGAGGGAGACAGAGCGACAGAGTGATAAACAGAGAGAGACAGAGAGAGACAGAGAGAGAGACAGAGAGAGACAGAGAGAGACAGAGATAGAGAGAGACAGAGAGAGACATAGAGAGACAGAGAGAGACAGAGATACAGAGAGAGAGAAAGAGGGAGATGGAGAGAGACAGAGAGAGACAATGAGAGACAGAGAGAGAAAGAGAGAGACAGAGATAGAGACAGAGAGAGACAAAGACAGAGTGAGAGAGACTGAGAGAGACAGAGAGATTACAGAGAGAGACAGAGAGAGAAAGAGACAGAGACACAGTGAGAGATAGAGAGAGACAGAGAGAGACACAGAGAGAGACAGAGCGACAGATTGATAAACAGTGAGAGACAGAGATAGAGACAGAGAGACGGAGATAGAATAGAGACAGAGAGAGACAAAGACAGAGTGTGAGAGACAGAGGGTGAGACAGAGAGACAGAGAGAGACAGAGAGAGACAGAGAGATACAGAGAGAGACAGAGATACAGATAGAGACAGAGATAGAGACAGAGAGACAGAGAGAGACAGAGAGATACAGAGAGAGACACATTGAGAGATAGAGATAGACAGAGAGAGACACAGAGTGAGACAGGTCGACAGAGTGATAAACAGAGTGACACAGAGATAGAGACAGAGAGAGACAGAGGGATACAGAGAAACACAGAAACAAAGAGAGAGACAGAGAGAGACAGAGACAGAGTGAGAGAGACTGTGAGACTGAGAGAGACAGAGAGAGACAGAGAGATACAGAGAGAGACTGAGACAGAGAGAGACAGGGAGAGAGACAGAGAGAAAGATATAGAGACATAGAGAGACAGAGAGAGAGACAGAGAGAGACAAAGAGATAAACAGAGAGAGTCATAGATAGAGACAGAGAGAGACAGAGAGAGTCAGTGAGAGACAGAGAGAGACAGAGAGACAGAGATAGAGATAGAGAGAGACAGAGACAAAGAGAGAGACAGGAAGAGACAGAGATAGATACAGAGAGAGACAGAAGGAGACAGAGAGAGACAGAGAAAGAGACAGAGAGAGACAGAGACAGAGTGAGAGAGACTGATAGAGACAGAGAGAGAGACAGAGAGAGACAGAGAGAGACAGAGATAGACAGAGACAGAGAGAGACAGAGATAGAAAGAGAGACAGAGATAGAAAGAGAGACAGAGAGAGACAGAGAGAGACAGAGATAGAAAGAGAGACAAAGAGAGACAGAGAGAGACAGAGAGAGAGACAGAGTAAGACAGAGAGAGACAGAGATAGAGACATGGAGACAGAGAGAGACAGAGAGATACAGAGAGACAGAGAGAGACACAGTGAGAGATAGAAAGAGACAGAGAGAGACACAGAGGGAGACAGAGCGACAGAGTGATAAACAGAGAGAGACAGAGAGAGACAGAGAGAGAGACAGAGAGAGACAGAGAGAGACAGAGATAGAGAGAGACAGAGAGAGACATAGAGAGACAGAGAGAGACAGAGATACAGAGAGAGAGAAAGAGGGAGATGGAGAGAGACAGAGAGAGACAATGAGAGACAGAGAGAGAAAGAGAGAGACAGAGATAGAGACAGAGAGAGACAAAGACAGAGTGAGAGAGACTGAGAGAGACAGAGAGATTACAGAGAGAGACAGAGAGAGAAAGAGACAGAGACACAGTGAGAGATAGAGAGAGACAGAGAGAGACACAGAGAGAGACAGAGCGACAGATTGATAAACAGTGAGAGACAGATATAGAGACAGAGAGACGGAGATAGAATAGAGACAGAGAGAGACAAAGACAGAGTGTGAGAGACAGAGGGTGAGACAGAGAGACAGAGAGAGACAGAGAGAGACAGAGAGATACAGAGAGAGACAGAGATACAGATAGAGACAGAGATAGAGACAGAGAGACAGAGAGAGACAGAGAGATACAGAGAGAGACACATTGAGAGATAGAGATAGAAAGAGAGAGACACAGAGTGAGACAGGGCGACAGAGTGATAAACAGAGTGACACAGAGATAGAGACAGAGAGAGACAGAGGGATACAGAGAAACACAGAAACAAAGAGAGAGACAGAGAGAGACAGAGACAGAGTGAGAGAGACTGTGAGACTGAGAGAGACAGAGAGAGACAGAGAGATACAGAGAGAGACTGAGACAGAGAGAGACAGGGAGAGAGACAGAGAGAAAGATATAGAGACATAGAGAGACAGAGAGAGAGACAGAGAGAGACAAAGAGATAAACAGAGAGAGTCATAGATAGAGACAGAGAGAGACGGAGAGAGACAGAGAGAGTCAGTGAGAGACAGAGAGAGACAGAGAGACAGAGATAGAGATAGAGAGAGACAGAGACAAAGAGAGAGACAGGGAGAGACAGAGATAGATACAGAGAGAGACAGAAGGAGACAGAGAGAGACAGAGAAAGAGACAGAGAGATACAGAGACAGAGTGAGAGAGACGGAGAGAGACAGAGAGAGAGACAGAGAGAGACAGAGAGAGACAGAGAGAGACAGAGAGAGACAGAGACAGAGAGAGACAGAGAGAGACAGAGATAGAAAGAGAGACAGAGAGAGACAGAGAGAGACACAGAGAGAGACAGAGTGACAGAGTGATAAACAGAGAGAGACAGAGATAGAGACAGAGAGAGACGGAGAGAGAGACAATGAGAGACAGA
This sequence comes from Mus caroli, assembly GCF_978045245.1. Lineage (NCBI taxonomy): Eukaryota > Metazoa > Chordata > Mammalia > Rodentia > Muridae > Mus > Mus caroli. Next base: position 7,354,282 of record NW_028227276.1, read on the forward strand.
GAGAGAAAGAGAGAGAGAGAGAGACAGAGAGATAGAAAGGTAGACAGAGAAAGACAGAGAGAGACACAGAGAGAGACAGAGAGAAACGGCGAGAGACAGAGAGAGACAGAGAGAGACAGAGATAGAGAAAGAGAGAAACAGAGAGAGACAGAGAGAGAGACAGAGAGAGACAGAGAGAGACAGTGAGAGACAGAGATAGAAAGACAGAGACACAGAGAGACACATAGAGAGACACACAGAGACACCGTGAGAAACAGAGACAAAGATTGAGACAGACAGAGATAGAAACAGAGACAAAGATAGACAGAGAGTGACACAGAAAGACACAGAGAGAGACAGAGAGAGACTGATAGAGACAGATATAGAGACAGAGAAAGACAAAGAGAGAGACATAGAGAGGTGCAGAGAGAGACAGAGAGTGACAAAGAGATAAACAGAGAGAGACAGAGAGAGACAGAGAGAGACAATGAGAGACAAAGAGAGACAGAGATAGAGTCAGAGAGAGACAGAGACAAAGAGAGAGACAGAGAGAGACAGAGACAGAGTGAGAGAGACTGAGAGACTGAGAGAGATAGAGAGAGAGACAGAGAGAGACAGAGAGAGACAGAGATAGAGACAGTGAGACAGAGGGAGACCGAGAGATACAGAGAGAGACAGAGAGATACAGAGAGAGACAGAGAGAGACACAGAGAGTGACAGAGCGACAGAGTGATAAACAGAGAGAGACAGAGATAGAGACAGAGAGACGGAGATAGAGACAGAGAGAGACAAAGACAGAGTGAGAGAGACTGAGAGAGACAGAGGGTGAGATAGAGAGACAGAGAGAGACAGAGAGATACAGAGAGAGACAGAGATACAGATAGAGACAGAGATAGAGACAGAGAGACAGAGAGAGACAGAGAGATACAGAGAGAGACACAGTGAGAGATAGAGATAGACAGAGAGAGACACAGAGTGAGACAGGGCGACAGAGTGATAAACAGAGTGACACAGAGATAGAGACAGAGAGAGACAGAGGGAGAGAGAGAAAGACAGAGACAAAGAGAGAGACAGAGAGAGACAGAGACAGAGTGAGAGAGACTGTGAGACTGAGAGAGACAGAGAGAGACAGAGAGAGACAGAGACAGAGAGAGACAGAGAGAGACAGGGAGAGAGACAGAGAGAAAGAGATAGAGACATAGAGACAGAGAGAGAGACAGAGAGAGACAAAGAGATAAACAGAGAGAGTCATAGATAGAGACAGAGAGAGACAGAGAGAGACGGAGAGAGTCAGTGAGAGACAGAGAGAGACAGAGAGACAGAGATAGAGATAGAGAGAGACAGAGACAAAGAGAGAGACAGGAGAGACAGAGATAGATACAGAGCGAGACAGTAGGAGACAGAGAGAGACAGAGAAAGAGACAGAGAGAGACAGAGACAGAGTGAGAGAGACTGAGAGAGACAGAGAGAGACAGAGAGAGACAGAGAGAGACAGAGACAGAGAGAGACAGAGATAGAAAGAGAGACAGAGAGAGACAGAGAGAGAGACAGAGAGAGACAGAGAGAGACAGAGCTAGAGGCAGAGAGACAGAGGGAGACAGAATGATACAGAGAGAGACAGAGAGAGACACAGAGAGAGACAGAGCGACAGTGATAAACAGAGAGAGACAGAGATAGAGACAGAGAGAGACAAAGACAGAGTGAGAGAGACTGAGAGAGACGGAGAGATTACAGAGAGAGACAGAGACAGAGAGAGACAGAAAGAGACAATGAGAGACAAAGAGAGACAGAGATAGAGACAGAGAGACGGAGAGAGAGACAATGAGAGACAGAGAGAGAAAGAGAGAGAAAGAGATAGAGACAGAGAGAGACAGAGACAGAGTGAGAGAGACTGTGAGACTGAGAGAGACAGAGAGAGACAGAGAGATACAGAGAGAGACAGAGACAGAGAGAGACAGGGAGAGAGACAGAGAGAAAGATATAGAGACATAGAGAGACAGAGAGAGAGACAGAGAGAGACAAAGAGATAAACAGAGAGAGTCATAGATAGAGACAGAGAGAGACGGAGAGAGACAGAGAGAGTCAGTGAGAGACAGAGAGAGACAGAGAGACAGAGATAGAGATAGAGAGAGACAGAGACAAAGAGAGAGACAGGGAGAGACAGAGATAGATACAGAGAGAGACAGAAGGAGACAGAGAGAGACAGAGAAAGAGACAGAGAGAGACAGAGACAGAGTGAGAGAGACTGAGAGAGACAGAGAGAGAGACAGAGAGAGACAGAGAGAGACAGAGAGACAGAGAGAGACACAGTGAGAAATAGAAAGAGACAGAGAGAGACAGAGAGATACAGAGAGACAGAGAGAGACACAGTGAGAAATAGAAAGAGACAGAGAGAGACACAGATGGAGACAGAGCGACAGAGTGATAAACAGAGAGAGACAGAGAGAGAGACAGAGTAAGACAGAGAGAGACAGAGATAGAGACATAGAGACAGAGAGAGACAGAGAGATACAGAGAGACAGAGAGAGACACAGTGAGAGATAGAAAGAGACAGAGAGAGACACAGAGGGAGACAGAGCGACAGAGTGATAAAGAGAGAGAGACAGAGAGAGACAGAGAGAGAGACAGAGAGAGATAGAGATAGAGAGAGACAGAGAGAGACATAGAGAGACAGAGAGAGACAGAGATACAGACAGAGAGACAGAGGGAGATAGAGAGAGACAGAGAGAGACAATGAGAGACAGAGAGAGAAAGAGAGAGACAGAGATAGAGACAGAGAGAGACAAAGACAGAGTGAGAGAGACTGAGAGAGACAGAGAGATTAAAGAGAGAGACAGAGAGAGACAGAGACAGAGACACAGTGAGAGATAGAGAGAGACAGAGAGAGACACAGAGAGAGACAGAGCGACAGATTGATAAACAGAGAGAGACAGAGATAGAGACAGAGAGACGGAGATAGAGACAGAGAGAGACAAAGACAGAGTGTGAGAGACACAGGGTGAGACAGAGAGAGACAGAGAGAGACAGAGAGATACAGAGAGAGACAGAGATATAGATAGAGACAGAGATAGAGACAGAGAGACAGAGAGAGACAGAGAGATACAGAGAGAGACACAGTGAGAGATAAAGATAGACAGAGAGAGACACAGAGTGAGACAGGGCGACAGAGTGATAAACAGAGTGACACAGAGATAGAGACAGAGAGAGACAGAGGGAGACAGAGAAACACAGAGACAAAGAGAGAGACAGAGAGAGACAGAGACAGAGTGAGAGAGACTGTGAGACTGAGAGAGACAGAGAGAGACAGAGAGAGACAGAGAGAGACAGAGACAGAGAGAGACAGAGAGAGACAGGGAGAGAGACAGAGAGAAAGAGATAGAGACATAGAGAGACAGAGAGAGAGACAGAGAGAGACAAAGAGATAAACAGAGAGAGTCATAGATAGAGACAGAGATAGACAGAGAGAGACAGAGAGAGTCAGTGAGAGACAGAGAGAGACAGAGAGACAGAGATAGAGATAGAGAGAGACAGAGAAAAAGAGAGAGACAGGAGAGACAGAGATAGATACAGAGAGAGACAGAAGGAGACAGAGAGAGACAGAGAAAGAGACAGAGAGAGACAGAGACAGAGTGAGAGAGACTGAGAGAGACAGAGAGAGACAGAGAGAGACAGAGAGAGATAGAGACAGAGAGAGACAGAGATAGAAAGATAGACATAGAGAGACAGAGAGAGAGACAGAGAAAGACAGAGAGAGACAGAGATAGAGACAGAGAGACAGAGGGAGACAGAATGATACAGAGAGAGACAGAGAGAGACACAGAGAGAGACAAAGCGACAGAGTGATAAACAGAGAGAGACAGAGATAGAGACAGAGAGAGACAAAGACAGAGTGAGAGAGACTGAGAGAGATGGAGAGATTACAGAGAG
>NW_028227276.1:7363187-7393187 GCF_978045245.1 Mus caroli
CAGAGAGAGACAGAGATAGAGACAGAGAGACGGAGATAGAGACAGAGAGAGACAAAGACAGAGTGAGAGAGACTGAGAGAGACAGAGGGTGAGACAGAGAGACAGCGAGAGACGGAGAGATACAGAGAGAGACAGAGACAGAGACAGAGACACAGTGAGAGACAGAGAGAGACAGAGAGAGACAGAGATAGAAAGAGAGACAAAGAGAGACAGAGAGAGACAGAGAGAGAGACAGAGTAAGACAGAGAGAGACAGAGATAGAGACATGGAGACAGAGAGAGACAGAGAGATACAGAGAGACAGAGAGAGACACAGTGAGAGATAGAATGAGACAGAGAGAGACACAGAGGGCGACAGAGCGACAGAGTGATAAACAGAGAGAGACAGAGAGAGACAGAGAGAGAGACAGAGAGAGACAGAGATAGAGAGAGACAGAGAGAGACATAGAGAGACAGAGAGAGACAGAGATAGAGACAGAGAGACAGAGGGAGATGGAGAGAGACAGAGAGAGACAATGAGAGACAGAGAGAGAAAGAGAGAGACAGAGATAGAGACAGAGAGAGACAAAGACAGAGTGAGAGAGACTGAGAGAGACAGAGAGATTACAGAGAGAGACAGAGAGAGACAGAGACAGAGACACAGTGAGAAATAGAGAGAGACAGAGAGAGACACAGAGAGAGACAGAGCGACAGATTGATAAACAGTGAGAGACAGAGATAGAGACAGAGAGACGGAGATAGAGACAGAGAGAGACAAAGACAGAGTGTGAGAGACAGAGGGTGAGACAGAGAGACAGAGAGAGACAGAGAGAGACAGAGAGATACAGAGAGAGACAGAGATACAGATAGAGACAGAGATAGAGACAGAGAGACAGAGAGAGACAGAGAGATACAGAGAGAGACACAGTGAGAGATAGAGATAGACAGAGAGAGACACAGAGTGAGACAGGGCGACAGAGTGATAAACAGAGTGACACAGAGATAGAGACAGAGAGAGACAGAGGGAGACAGAGAAACACAGAGACAAAGAGAGAGACAGAGAGAGACAGAGACAGAGAGAGACTGTGAGACTGAGAGAGACAGAGAGAGACAGAGAGATACAGAGAGAGACAGAGACAGAGAGAGACAGGGAGAGACAGGGAGAGAGACAGAGAGAAAGAGATAGAGACATAGAGAGACAGAGAGAGAGACAGAGAGAGACAAAGAGATAAACAGAGAGAGTCATAGATAGAGACAGAGAGAGACGGAGAGAGACAGAGAGAGTCAGTGAGAGACAGAGAGAGACAGAGAGACAGAGATAGAGATAGAGAGAGACAGAGACAAAGAGAGAGACAGGGAGAGACAGAGATAGATACAGAGAGAGACAGAAGGAGACAGAGAGAGACAGAGAAAGAGACAGAGAGAGACAGAGACAGAGTGAGAGAGACTGAGAGAGACAGAGAGAGAGACAGAGAGAGACAGACAGAGACAGAGAGAGACAGAGACAGAGAGAGACAGAGATAGAAAGAGAGACAGAGATAGAAAGAGAGACAGAGAGAGACAGAGAGAGACAGAGATAGAAAGAGAGACAAAGAGAGACAGAGAGAGACAGAGAGAGAGACAGAGTAAGACAGAGAGAGACAGAGATAGAGACATGGAGACAGAGAGAGACAGAGAGATACAGAGAGACAGAGAGAGACACAGTGAGAGATAGAAAGAGACAGAGAGAGACACAGAGGGAGACAGAGCGACAGAGTGATAAACAGAGAGAGACAGAGAGAGACAGAGAGAGAGACAGAGAGAGACAGAGAGAGACAGAGATAGAGAGAGACAGAGAGAGACATAGAGAGACAGAGAGAGACAGAGATACAGAGAGAGAGAAAGAGGGAGATGGAGAGAGACAGAGAGAGACAATGAGAGACAGAGAGAGAAAGAGAGAGACAGAGATAGAGACAGAGAGAGACAAAGACAGAGTGAGAGAGACTGAGAGAGACAGAGAGATTACAGAGAGAGACAGAGAGAGAAAGAGACAGAGACACAGTGAGAGATAGTCAGAGAGAGACACAGAGAGAGACAGAGCGACAGATTGATAAACAGTGAGAGACAGAGATAGAGACAGAGAGACGGAGATAGAATAGAGACAGAGAGAGACAAAGACAGAGTGTGAGAGACATAGGGTGAGACAGAGAGACAGAGAGAGACAGAGAGAGACAGAGAGATACAGAGAGAGACAGAGATACAGATAGAGACAGAGATAGAGACAGAGAGACAGAGAGAGACAGAGAGATACAGAGAGAGACACATTGAGAGATAGAGATAGACAGAGAGAGACACAGAGTGAGACAGGGCGACAGAGTGATAAACAGAGTGACACTGAGATAGAGACAGAGAGAGACAGAGGGATACAGAGAAACACAGAAACAAAGAGAGAGACAGAGAGAGACAGAGACAGAGTGAGAGAGACTGTGAGACTGAGAGAGACAGAGAGAGACAGAGAGATACAGAGAGAGACTGAGACAGAGAGAGACAGGGAGAGAGACAGAGAGAAAGATATAGAGACATAGAGAGACAGAGAGAGAGACAGAGAGAGACAAAGAGATAAACAGAGAGAGTCATAGATAGAGACAGAGAGAGACGGAGAGAGACAGAGAGAGTCAGTGAGAGACAGAGAGAGACAGAGAGACAGAGATAGAGATAGAGAGAGACAGAGACAAAGAGAGAGACAGGGAGAGACAGAGATAGATACAGAGAGAGACAGAAGGAGACAGAGAGAGACAGAGAAAGAGACAGAGAGATACAGAGACAGAGTGAGAGAGACGGAGAGAGACAGAGAGAGAGACAGAGAGAGACAGAGAGAGACAGAGAGAGACAGAGAGAGACAGAGACAGAGAGAGACAGAGAGAGACAGAGATAGAAAGAGAGACAGAGAGAGACAGAGAGAGACACAGAGAGAGACAGAGTGACAGAGTGATAAACAGAGAGAGACAGAGATAGAGACAGAGAGAGACGGAGAGAGAGACAATGAGAGACAGAGAGAGAAAGAGAGAGAGAGAGAGAGACAGAGAGATAGAAAGGTAGACAGAGAAAGACAGAGAGAGACACAGAGAGAGACAGAGAGAAACAGCGAGAGACAGAGAGAGACAGAGAGAGACAGAGATAGAGAAAGAGAGAAACAGAGAGAGACAGAGAGAGAGACAGAGAGAGACAGAGAGAGACAGTGAGAGACAGAGATAGAAAGACAGAGACACAGAGAGACACATAGAGAGACACACAGAGACACCGTGAGAAACAGAGACAAAGATTGAGACAGACAGAGATAGAAACAGAGACAAAGATAGACAGAGAGTGACACAGAAAGACACAGAGAGAGACAGAGAGAGACTGATAGAGACAGATATAGAGACAGAGAAAGACAAAGAGAGAGACATAGAGAGACGCAGAGAGAGACAGAGAGTGACAAAGAGATAAACAGAGAGAGACAGAGAGAGACAGAGAGAGACAATGAGAGACAAAGAGAGACAGAGATAGAGTCAGAGAGAGACAGAGACAAAGAGAGAGACAGAGAGAGACAGAGACAGAGTGAGAGAGACTGAGAGACTGAGAGAGATAGAGAGAGAGACAGAGAGAGACAGAGAGAGACAGAGATAGAGACAGTGAGACAGAGGGAGACCGAGAGATACAGAGAGAGACAGAGAGATACAGAGAGAGACAGAGAGAGACACAGAGAGTGACAGAGCGACAGAGTGATAAACAGAGAGAGACAGAGATAGAGACAGAGAGACGGAGATAGAGACAGAGAGAGACAAAGACAGAGTGAGAGAGACTGAGAGAGACAGAGGGTGAGATAGAGAGACAGAGAGAGACAGAGAGATACAGAGAGAGACAGAGATACAGATAGAGACAGAGATAGAGACAGAGAGACAGAGAGAGACAGAGAGATACAGAGAGAGACACAGTGAGAGATAGAGATAGACAGAGAGAGACACAGAGTGAGACAGGGCGACAGAGTGATAAACAGAGTGACACAGAGATAGAGACAGAGAGAGACAGAGGGAGACAGAGAAACACAGAGACAAAGAGAGAGACAGAGAGAGACAGAGACAGAGTGAGAGAGACTGTGAGACTGAGAGAGACAGAGAGAGACAGAGAGACAGAGACAGAGAGAGACAGAGAGAGACAGGGAGAGAGACAGAGAGAAAGAGATAGAGACATAGAGACAGAGAGAGAGACAGAGAGAGACAAAGAGATAAACAGAGAGAGTCATAGATAGAGACAGAGAGAGACAGAGAGAGACAGAGAGAGTCAGTGAGAGACAGAGAGAGACAGAGAGACAGAGATAGAGATAGAGAGAGACAGAGACAAAGAGAGAGACAGGAGAGACAGAGATAGATACAGAGCGAGACAGTAGGAGACAGAGAGAGACAGAGAAAGAGACAGAGAGAGACAGAGACAGAGTGAGAGAGACTGAGAGAGACAGAGAGAGACAGAGAGAGACAGAGAGAGACAGAGACAGAGAGAGACAGAGATAGAAAGAGAGACAGAGAGAGACAGAGAGAGAGACAGAGAGAGACAGAGAGAGACAGAGATAGAGACAGAGAGACAGAGGGAGACAGAATGATACAGAGAGAGACAGAGAGAGACACAGAGAGAGACAGAGCGACAGTGATAAACAGAGAGAGACAGAGATAGAGACAGAGAGAGACAAAGACAGAGTGAGAGAGACTGAGAGAGACGGAGAGATTACAGAGAGAGACAGAGACAGAGAGAGACAGAAAGAGACAATGAGAGACAAAGAGAGACAGAGATAGAGACAGAGAGAAGGAGAGAGAGACAATGAGAGACAGAGAGAGAAAGAGAGAGAAAGAGATAGAGACAGAGAGAGACAGAGACAGAGTGAGAGAGACTGTGAGACTGAGAGAGACAGAGATCGACAGAGAGATACAGAGAGAGACAGAGACAGAGAGAGACAGGGAGAGAGACAGAGAGAAAGATATAGAGACATAGAGAGACAGAGAGAGAGACAGAGAGAGACAAAGAGATAAACAGAGAGAGTCATAGATAGAGACAGAGAGAGACGGAGAGAGACAGAGAGAGTCAGTGAGAGACAGAGAGAGACAGAGAGACAGAGATAGAGATAGAGAGAGACAGAGACAAAGAGAGAGACAGGGAGAGACAGAGATAGATACAGAGAGAGACAGAAGGAGACAGAGAGAGACAGAGAAAGAGACAGAGAGATACAGAGACAGAGTGAGAGAGACTGAGAGAGACAGAGAGAGAGACAGAGAGAGACAGAGAGAGACAGAGAGACAGAGAGAGACACAGTGAGAAATAGAAAGAGACAGAGAGAGACAGAGAGATACAGAGAGACAGAGAGAGACACAGTGAGAAATAGAAAGAGACAGAGAGAGACACAGATGGAGACAGAGCGACAGAGTGATAAACAGAGAGAGACAGAGAGAGACAGAGAGAGAGACAGAGTAAGACAGAGAGAGACAGAGATAGAGACATAGAGACAGAGAGAGACAGAGAGATACAGAGAGACAGAGAGAGACACAGTGAGAGATAGAAAGAGACAGAGAGAGACACAGAGGGAGACAGAGCGACAGAGTGATAAACAGAGAGAGACAGAGAGAGACAGAGAGAGAGACAGAGAGAGATAGAGATAGAGAGAGACAGAGAGAGACATAGAGAGACAGAGAGAGACAGAGATACAGACAGAGAGACAGAGGGAGATAGAGAGAGACAGAGTGAGACAATGAGAGACAGAGAGAGAAAGAGAGAGACAGAGATAGAGACAGAGAGAGACAAAGACAGAGTGAGAGAGACTGAGAGAGACAGAGAGATTAAGGAGAGAGACAGAGAGAGACAGAGACAGAGACACAGTGAGAGATAGAGAGAGACAGAGAGAGACACAGAGAGAGACAGAGCGACAGATTGATAAACAGAGAGAGACAGAGATAGAGACAGAGAGACGGAGATAGAGACAGAGAGAGACAAAGACAGAGTGTGAGAGACACAGGGTGAGACAGAGAGAGACAGAGAGAGACAGAGAGATACAGAGAGAGACAGAGATATAGATAGAGACAGAGATAGAGACAGAGAGACAGAGAGAGACAGAGAGATACAGAGAGAGACACAGTGAGAGATAAAGATAGACAGAGAGAGACACAGAGTGAGACAGGGCGACAGAGTGATAAACAGAGTGACACAGAGATAGAGACAGAGAGAGACAGAGGGAGACAGAGAAACACAGAGACAAAGAGAGAGACAGAGAGAGACAGAGACAGAGTGAGAGAGACTGTGAGACTGAGAGAGACAGAGAGAGACAGAGAGAGACAGAGAGAGAAAGAGACAGAGAGAGACAGAGAGAGACAGGGAGAGAGACAGAGAGAAAGAGATAGAGACATAGAGAGACAGAGAGAGAGACAGAGAGAGACAAAGAGATAAACAGAGAGAGTCATAGATAGAGACAGAGATAGACAGAGAGAGACAGAGAGAGTCAGTGAGAGACAGAGAGAGACAGAGAGACAGAGATAGAGATAGAGAGAGACAGAGAAAAAGAGAGAGACAGGAGAGACAGAGATAGATACAGAGAGAGACAGAAGGAGACAGAGAGAGACAGAGAAAGAGACAGAGAGAGACAGAGACAGAGTGAGAGAGACTGAGAGAGACAGAGAGAGACAGAGAGAGACAGAGAGAGATAGAGACAGAGAGAGACAGAGATAGAAAGATAGACAGAGAGAGACAGAGAGAGAGACAGAGAAAGACAGAGAGAGACAGAGATAGAGACAGAGAGACAGAGGGAGACAGAATGATACAGAGAGAGACAGAGAGAGACACAGAGAGAGACAAAGCGACAGAGTGATAAACAGAGAGAGACAGAGATAGAGACAGAGAGAGACAAAGACAGAGTGAGAGAGACTGAGAGAGATGGAGAGATTACAGAGAGAGACAGAGAGAGACAGAGAGAGACAGAGACAGAGAGAGACAATGAGAGATAAAGAGAGACAGAGATAGAGACAGAGAGACGGAGAGAGAGACAATGAGAGACAGAGAGAGAAAGAGAGAGAAAGAGATAGAGACAGAGAGAGACAAAGACAGAGTGAGAGAGACAGAGAGAGACAGAGAGAGACAGAGAGAGACAGAGAGAGACAGAGAGAGACAGAGATAGAAAGAGAGACAAAGAGAGACAGAGAGAGACAGAGATAGAGAGACAGAGTAAGACAGAGAGAGACAGAGATAGAGACATAGAGACAGAGAGAGACAGAGAGATACAGAGAGACAGAGAGAGACACAGTGAGAGATAGAAAGAGACAGAGAGAGACACAGAGGGAGACAGAGCGACAGAGTGATAAACAGAGAGAGACAGAGAGAGACAGAGAGAGAGACAGAGAGAGACAGAGATAGAGAGAGACAGAGAGAGACATAGAGAGACAGAGAGAGACAGAGATAGAGACAGAGAGACAGAGGGAGATGGAGAGAGACAGAGAGAGACAATGAGAGACAGAGAGAGAAAGAGAGAGACACAGATAGAGACAGAGAGAGACAAAGACAGAGTGAGAGAGACTGAGAGAGACAGAGAGATTACAGAGAGAGACAGAGAGAGACAGAGACAGAGACACAGTGAGAGATAGAGAGAGACAGAGAGAGACACAGAGAGAGACAGAGCGACAGAATGATAAACAGAGAGAGACAGAGATAGAGACAAGGAGACGGAGATAGAGAAAGAGAGAGACAAAGACAGAGTGAGAGAGACTGAGAGAGACAGAGGGTGAGACAGAGAGACAGCGAGAGACAGAGAGATACAGAGAGAGACAGAGACAGAGACAGAGACACAGTGAGAGACAGAGAGAGACAGAGAGAGACAGAGATAGAAAGAGAGACAAAGAGAGACAGAGAGAGACAGAGAGAGAGACAGAGTAAGACAGAGAGAGACAGAGATAGAGACATGGAGACAGAGAGAGACAGAGAGATACAGAGAGACAGAGAGAGACACAGTGAGAGATAGAAAGAGACAGAGAGAGGCACAGAGGGAGACAGAGCGACAGAGTGATAAACAGAGAGAGACAGAGAGAGACAGAGAGAGAGACAGAGAGAGACAGAGATAGAGAGAGACAGAGAGAGATATAGAGAGACAGAGAGAGACAGAGATATAGACAGAGAGACAGAGGGAGATGGAGAGAGACAGAGAGAGACAATGAGAGACAGAGAGAGAAAGAGAGAGACAGAGATAGAGACAGAGAGAGACAAAGACAGAGTGAGAGAGACTGAGAGAGACAGAGAGATTACAGAGAGAGACAGAGAGAGACAGAGACAGAGACACAGTGAGAGATAGAGAGAGACAGAGAGAGACACAGAGAGTGACAGAGCGACAGATTGATAAACAGTGAGAGACAGAGATAGAGACAGAGAGATGGAGATAGAGACAGAGAGAGACAAAGACAGAGTGTGAGAGACAGAGGGTGAGACAGAGAGACAGAGAGAGACAGAGAGAGACAGAGAGATACAGAGAGAGACAGAGATACAGATAGAGACAGAGATAGAGACAGAGAGACAGAGAGAGACAGAGAGATACAGAGAGAGACACAGTGAGAGATAGAGATAGACAGAGAGAGACACAGAGTGAGACAGGGCGACAGAGTGATAAACAGAGTGACACAGAGATAGAGACAGAGAGAGACAGAGGGAGACAGAGAAACACAGAGACAAAGAGAGAGACAGAGAGAGACAGAGACAGAGTGAGAGAGACTGTGAGACTGAGAGAGACAGAGAGAGACAGAGAGAGACAGAGAGAGACAGAGAGAGACAGAGACAGAGAGAGACAGAGAGAGACAGGGAGAGAGACAGAGAGAAAGAGATAGAGACATAGAGAGACAGAGAGAGAGACAGAGAGAGACAAAGAGAAAAACAGAGAGAGTCATAGATAGAGACAGAGAGAGACAGAGAGAGTCAGTGAGAGACAGAGAGAGACAGAGAGACATAGATAGAGATAGAGAGAGACAGAGACAAAGAGAGAGACAGGAAGAGACAGAGATAGATACAGAGAGAGACAGAAGGAGACAGAGAGAGACAGAGAAAGAGACAGAGAGAGACAGAGACAGAGTGAGAGAGACTGATAGAGACAGAGAGAGAGACAGAGAGAGACAGAGAGAGACAGAGAGAGACAGAGACAGAGAGAGACAGAGATAGAAAGAGAGACAGAGATAGAAAGAGAGACAGAGAGAGACAGAGAGAGACAGAGATAGAAAGAGAGACAAAGAGAGACAGAGAGAGACAGAGAGAGAGACAGAGTAAGACAGAGAGAGACAGAGATAGAGACATGGAGACAGAGAGAGACAGAGAGATACAGAGAGACAGAGAGAGACACAGTGAGAGATAGAAAGAGACAGAGAGAGACACAGAGGGAGACAGAGCGACAGAGTGATAAACAGAGAGAGACAGAGAGAGACAGAGAGAGAGACAGAGAGAGACAGAGAGAGACAGAGATAGAGAGAGACAGAGAGAGACATAGAGAGACAGAGAGAGACAGAGATACAGAGAGAGAGAAAGAGGGAGATGGAGAGAGACAGAGAGAGACAATGAGAGACAGAGAGAGAAAGAGAGAGACAGAGATAGAGACAGAGAGAGACAAAGACAGAGTGAGAGAGACTGAGAGAGACAGAGAGATTACAGAGAGAGACAGAGAGAGAAAGAGACAGAGACACAGTGAGAGATAGAGAGAGACAGAGAGAGACACAGAGAGAGACAGAGCGACAGATTGATAAACAGTGAGAGACAGATATAGAGACAGAGAGACGGAGATAGAATAGAGACAGAGAGAGACAAAGACAGAGTGTGAGAGACAGAGGGTGAGACAGAGAGACAGAGAGAGACAGAGAGAGACAGAGAGATACAGAGAGAGACAGAGATACAGATAGAGACAGAGATAGAGACAGAGAGACAGAGAGAGACAGAGAGATACAGAGAGAGACACAGTGAGAGATAGAGATAGACAGAGAGAGACACAGAGTGAGACAGGGCGACAGAGTGATAAACAGAGTGACACAGAGATAGAGACAGAGAGAGACAGAGGGAGACAGAGAAACACAGAAACAAAGAGAGAGACAGAGAGAGACAGAGACAGAGTGAGAGAGACTGTGAGACTGAGAGAGACAGAGAGAGACAGAGAGATACAGAGAGAGACTGAGACAGAGAGAGACAGGGAGAGAGACAGAGAGAAAGATATAGAGACATAGAGAGACAGAGAGTGAGACAGAGAGAGACAAAGAGATAAACAGAGAGAGTCATAGATAGAGACAGAGAGAGACGGAGAGAGACAGAGAGAGTCAGTGAGAGACAGAGAGAGACAGAGAGACAGAGATAGAGATAGAGAGAGACAGAGACAAAGAGAGAGACAGGGAGAGACAGAGATAGATACAGAGAGAGACAGAAGGAGACAGAGAGAGACAGAGAAAGAGACAGAGAGATACAGAGACAGAGTGAGAGAGACGGAGAGAGACAGAGAGAGAGACAGAGAGAGACAGAGAGAGACAGAGAGAGACAGAGAGAGACAGAGACAGAGAGAGACAGAGAGAGACAGAGATAGAAAGAGAGACAGAGAGAGACAGAGAGAGACACAGAGAGAGACAGAGTGACAGAGTGATAAACAGAGAGAGACAGAGATAGAGACAGAGAGAGACGGAGAGAGAGACAATGAGAGACAGAGAGAGAAAGAGAGAGAGAGAGAGAGAGAGAGAGATAGAAAGGTAGACAGAGAAAGACAGAGAGAGACACAGAGAGAGACAGAGAGAAACAGCGAGAGACAGAGAGAGACAGAGAGAGACAGAGATAGAGAAAGAGAGAAACAGAGAGAGACAGAGAGAGAGACAGAGAGAGACAGAGAGAGACAGTGAGAGACAGAGATAGAAAGACAGAGACACAGAGAGACACATAGAGAGACACACAGAGACACCGTGAGAAACAGAGACAAAGATTGAGACAGACAGAGATAGAAACAGAGACAAAGATAGACAGAGAGTGACACAGAAAGACACAGAGAGAGACAGAGAGAGACTGATAGAGACAGATATAGAGACAGAGAAAGACAAAGAGAGAGACATAGAGAGACGCAGAGAGAGACAGAGAGTGACAAAGAGATAAACAGAGAGAGACAGAGAGAGACAGAGAGAGACAATGAGAGACAAAGAGAGACAGAGATAGAGTCAGAGAGAGACAGAGACAAAGAGAGAGACAGAGAGAGACAGAGACAGATGAGAGAGACTGAGAGACTGAGAGAGATAGTGAGAGAGACAGAGAGAGACAGAGAGAGACAGAGATAGAGACAGTGAGACAGAGGAGACCGAGAGATACAGAGAGAGACAGAGAGATACAGAGAGAGACAGAGAGAGACACAGAGAGTGACAGAGCGACAGAGTGATAAACAGAGAGAGACAGAGATAGAGACAGAGAGACGGAGAAAGAGACAGAGAGAGACAAAGACAGAGTGAGAGAGACTGAGAGAGACAGAGGGTGAGATAGAGAGACAGAGAGAGACAGAGAGATACAGAGAGAGACAGAGAGAGACACAGAGTGAGACAGGGCGACAGAATGATAAACAGAGTGACACAGAGATAGAGACAGAGAGAGACAGAGGGAGACAGAGAAAGACAGAGACAAAGAGAGAGACAGAGAGAGACAGAGACAGAGTGAGAGAGACTGTGAGACTGAGAGAGACAGAGAGAGACAGAGAGAGACAGAGACAGAGAGAGACAGAGAGAGACAGGGAGAGAGACAGAGAGAAAGAGATAGAGACATAGAGACACAGAGAGAGACAGAGAGAGACAAAGAGATAATCAGAGAGAGTCATAGATAGAGACAGAGAGAGACAGAGAGAGTCAGTGAGAGACAGAGAGAGACAGAGAGACAGAGATAGAGATAGAGAGAGACAGAGACAAAGAGAGAGACAGGAGAGACAGAGATAGATACAGAGCGAGACAGTAGGAGACAGAGAGAGACAGAGAAAGAGACAGAGAGAGACAGAGACAGAGTGAGAGAGACTGAGAGAGACAGAGAGAGACAGAGAGAGACAGAGAGAGACAGAGACAGAGAGAGACAGAGATAGAAAGAGAGACAGAGAGAGACAGAGAGAGAGACAGAGAGAGACAGAGAGAGACAGAGATAGAGACAGAGAGACAGAGGGAGACAGAATGATACAGAGAGAGACAGAGAGAGACACAGAGAGAGACAGAGCGACAGTGATAAACAGAGAGAGACAGAGATAGAGACAGAGAGAGACAAAGACAGAGTGAGAGAGACTGAGAGAGACGGAGAGATTACAGAGAGAGACAGAGACAGAGAGAGACAGAAAGAGACAATGAGAGACAAAGAGAGACAGAGATAGAGACAGAGAGACGGAGAGAGAGACAATGAGAGACAGAGAGAGAAAGAGAGAGAAAGAGATAGAGACAGAGAGAGACAAAGACAGAGTGAGAGAGACAGAGAGAGACAGAGAGAGACAGAGAGAGACAGAGAGAGACAGAGAGAGACAGAGATAGAAAGAGAGACAAAGAGAGACAGAGAGAGACAGAGAGAGAGACAGAGTAAGACAGAGAGAGACAGAGATAGAGACATAGAGACAGAGAGAGACAGAGAGATACAGAGAGACAGAGAGAGACACAATGAGAGATAGAAAGAGACAGAGAGAGACACAGAGGGAGACAGTGCGACAGAGTGATAAACAGAGAGAGACAGAGAGAGACAGAGAGAGAGACAAAGAGAGACAGAGATAGAGAGAGACATAGAGAGACAGAGAGAGACAGAGAGAGACAGAGATAGAGACAGAGAGACAGAGGGAGATGGAGAGAGACAGAGAGAGACAATGAGAGACAGAGAGAGAAAGAGAGACACAGAGATAGAGACAGAGAGAAACAATGACAGAGTGAGAGAGACTGAGAGAGACAGAGAGATTATACAGAGAAACAGAGAGAGACAGAGACACAGTGAGAGATAGAGAGAGACAGAGAGAGACACAGAGAGAGACAGAGCGACAGAGTGATAAACAGAGAGAGACAGAGATAGAGACAGAGAGACGGAGATAGAGACAGAGAGAGACAAAGACAGAGTGTGAGAGACAGAGGGTGAGACAGAGAGACAGAGAGAGACAGAGAGAGACAGAGAGATACAGAGAGAGACAGAGATACAAGATAGAGACAGAGATAGAGACAGAGAGACAGAAAGAGACAGATAGGTACAGATACACAGTGAGAGATAGAGATAGACAGAGAGAGACACAGAGTGAGACAGGGCGACAGAGTGATAAACAGAGTGACACAGAGATAGAGACAGAGAGAGACAGAGGGAGACAGAGAAACACAGAGACCAAGAGAGAGACAGAGAGAGACAGAGACAGAGTGAGAGAGACTGTGAAACTGAGAGAGACAGAGAGATACAGAGAGAGACAGAGACAGAGAGAGACAGGGAGAGAGACAGCGAGAAAGATATAGAGACATAGAGAGACAGAGAGAGAGACAGAGAGAGACAAAGAGATAAACAGAGAGAGTCATAGATAGAGACAGAGAGAGACGGAGAGAGACAGAGAGAGTCAGTGAGAGACAGAGAGAGACAGAGAGACAGAGATAGAGATAGAGAGAGACAGAGACAAAGAGAGAGACAGGGAGAGACAGAGATAGATACAGAGACAGAAGGAGACAGAGAGAGACAGAGAAAGAGACAGAGAGAGACAGTGACAGAGTGAGAGAGACTGAGAGAGACAGAGAGAGACAGAGAGAGACAGAGAGAGACAGAGAGAGACAGTGACAGAGAGAGACAGAGACAGAGAGAGACTGAGATAGAAAGAGAGACAGAGAGAGACAGAGAGACAGAGGGAGACACAATGATACAGAGAGAGACAGAGAGAGACACAGAGAGAGACAGAGTGACAGAGTGATAAACAGATAGAGACAGAGATAGAGACAGAGAGAGACGGAGAGAGAGACAATGAGAGACAGAGAGAGAAAGAGAGAGAGAGAGAGACAGAGAGATAGAAAGGTAGACAGAGAAAGACAGAGAGAGACACAGAGAGAGACAGAGAGAAACAGCGAGAGACAGAGAGAGACAGAGAGAGACTGAGATAGAGAAAGAGAGAAACAGAGAGAGACAGAGAGAGAGACAGAGAGAGACAGAGAGAGACAGAGATAGAGAGACAGAGACACAGAGAGACACATAGAGAGACACAGAGAGACACCGTGAGAAACAGAGACAAAGATTGAGACAGATAGAGACAGAAACAGAGACAAAGATAGACAGAGAGAGACACAGAGAGACACAGAGAGAGACAGAGAGAGACTGATAGAGACAGATATAGAGACAGAGAAAGACAAAGAGAGAGACAGAGAGAGACACAGAGAGAGACAGAGAGAAAGAGATAGAGACAAAGAGAGACGCAGAGAGAGACAGAGAGAGACAAAGAGATAAACAGAGAGAGAGAGAGAGACAGAGAGAGACAGAGACAAAGAGAGAGACAGAGAGAGACAGAGACAGAGTGAGAGAGGCTGAGAGACAGAGAGAGACACAGAGAGAGACAGAGAGAGTCAGAGAGAGACAGAGACAGAGAGAGACAGAGACAGAGATAGAGAGATAAAGAGAGAGACAGAGAGATACAGAGAGAGACAGAGAGAGACACAGAGAGTGACAGAGCGACAGAGTGATAAACAGAGAGAGACAGAGATAGAGACAAAGAGACGGAGATAGAGACAGAGAGAGACAAAAACAGAGTGTGAGAGACTGAGAGAGACAGAGGGTGAGACAGAGAGACAGAGAGAGACAGAGAGATACAGAGAGAGACAGAGATACAGATAGAGACAGAGATAGAGACAGAGAGACAGAGAGAGACAGAGAGATACAGAGAGAGACACAGTGAGAGATAAAGATAGACAGATAGAGACACAGAGTGAGACATGGCGACAGAGTGATAAACAGAGTGACACAGAGATAGAGACAGAGAGAGACAGAGGGAGACAATGAAAGACAGAGACAAAGAGAGAGACAGAGAGAAACAGAGACAGAGTGAGAGAGTCTGTGAGACTGAGAGAAACAGAGAGAGACAGAGAGAGACAGAGAGAGACAGAGAAAGAGAGAGACAGAGAGAGACAGGGAGATAGACAGAGAGAAAGAGATAGAGACATAGAGAGACAGAGAGAGAGACAGAGAGAGACAAAGAGATAAACAGAGAGAGTCATAGATAGAGACAGAGAGAGACGGAGAGAGACAGAGAGAGTCAGTGAGAGACAGAGAGAGACAAAGAGACAGAGATAGAGATAGAGAGAGACAGAGACAAAGAGAGAGACAGGAGAGACAGAGATAGATACAGAGAGAGACAGAAGGAGACAGAGAGAGACAGAGACAGAGTGAGAGAGACTGAGAGAGACAGAGAGAGACAGAGAGAGACAGAGAGAGAGAGAGAGACAGAGACAGAGAGAGACAGAGACAGAGAGAGACAGAGATAGAAAGAGAGACAGAGAGAGACAGAGAGAGACAGAGAGAGAGACAGAGAGAGACAGAGAGAGACAGAGATAGAGACAGAGAGACAGAGGGAGACAGAATGATACAGTTAGAGACAGAGAGAGACACAGAGAGAGACAGAGCTACAGAGTGATAAACAGAGAGAGACAGAGATAGAGACAGAGAGATACAAAGACAGAGTGACAGAGACTGAGAGAGATGGAGAGATTACAGAGAGAGACAGAGAGAGACAGAGACAGAGAGAGAAAGAAAGAGAAAATGAGAGTCAAAGAGAGACAGAGATAGAGACAGAGAGATGGAGAGAGAGACAATGAGAGACAGAGAGAGAACGAGAGAGAAAGAGATAGAGACAGAGAGAGACAAAGACAGAGTGAGAGAGACAGAGAGAGACAGAGAGAGACAGAGAGAGACAGAGATAGAAAGAGAGACACAGAGAGACAGAGAGAGACAGAGAGAGAGACAGAGTAAGACAGAGAGAGACAGAGATAGAGACATAGAGACAGAGAGAGACAGAGAGATACAGAGAGACAGAGAGAGACACAGTGAGAGATAGAAAGAGACAGAGAGAGACACAGAGTGAGACAGAGCGACAGAGTGATAAACAGAGAGAGACAGAGAGAGACAGAGAGAGAGACAGAGAGAGACAGAGATAGAGAGAGACAGAGAGAGACATAGAGAGACAGAGAGAGAGACAGAGATAGAGACAGAGAGACAGAGGGAGATGGAGAGAGACAGAGAGAGACAATGAGAGACAGTGAGAGAAAGAGAGAGACAGAGATAGAGACAGAGAGAGACAAAGACAGAGTGAGAGAGACTGAGAGAGACAGAGAGATTACAGAGAGAGACAGAGAGAGACAGAGACAGAGACACAGTGAGAGATAGAGAGAGACAGAGAGAGACACAGAGAGAGACAGAGCGACAGAGTGATAAACAGAGAGAGACAGAGATAGAGACAGAGAGACGGAGATAGAGACAGAGAGAGACAAAGACAGAGTGAGAGAGACTGAGAGAGACAGAGGGTGAGACTGAGAGACAGAGAGAGACAGAGAGAGACAGAGAGATACAGAGAGAGACAGAGATACAGATAGAGACAGAGATAGAGACAGAGAGACAGAGAGAGACAGAGAGATACAGAGAGAGACCCAGTGAGAGATAGAGATAGACAGAGAGAGACACAGAGTGAGACAGGGCGACAGAGTGATAAACAGAGTGACACAGAGATAGAGACAGAGAGAGACAGAGGGAGACAGAGAAACACAGAGACAAAGAGAGAGACAGAGAGAGACAGAGACAGAGTGAGAGAGACTGTGAGACTGAGAGAGACAGAGAGAGACAGAGAGATACAGAGAGAGACAGAGACAGAGAGAGACAGAGAGAGACAGGGAGAGAGACAGAGAGAAAGAGATAGAGACATAGAGAGACAGAGAGAGAGACAGAGAGAGACAAAGAGATAAACAGAGAGAGTCATAGATAGAGACAGATAGAGACGGAGAGAGACAGAGAGAGTCAGTGAGAGACAGAGAGAGACAGAGAGACAGAGATAGAGATAGAGAGAGACAGAGACAAAGAGAGAGACAGGGAGAGACAGAGATAGATACAGAGAGAGACAGAAGGAGACAGAGAGAGACAGAGAAAGAGACAGAGAGAGACAGAGACAGAGTGAGAGAGACTGAGAGAGACAGAGAGAGACAGAGAGAGACAGAGAGAGACAGAGACAGAGAGAGACAGAGACAGAGAGAGACAGAGATAGAAAGAGAGACAGAGAGAGACAGAGAGACAGAGGGTGACAGAATGATACAGAGAGAGACAGAGAGAGACACAGAGAGAGACAGAGCGATAGAGTGATAAACAGAGAGAGACAGAGATAGAGACAGAGAGAGACGGAGAGAGAGAGAGAGACAATGAGAGACAGAGAGATAAAGAGAGAGAGAGACAGAGAGAGAGAAAGGTAGACAGAGAAAGACAGAGAGAGACACAGAGAGAGACAGAGAGAAACAGCGAGAGACAGAGAGAGACAGAGATAGAGAAAGAGAGAAACAGAGAGAGACAGAGAGAGAGACAGAGAGAGACAGTGAGAGACAGAGATAGAGAGACAGAGACACAGAGAGACACATAGAGAGACACAGAGAGACACTGTGAGAAACAGAGACAAAGATTGAGACTGACAGAGACAGAAACAGAGACAAAGATAGACAGAGAGAGACACAGAGAGACACAGAGAGAGACAGAGAGAGACTGATAGAGACAGATATAGAGACAGAGAAAGACAAAGAGAGAGACAGAGAGAGACACAGAGAGAGACAGAGAGAAAGAGATAGAGACATAGAGAGACGCAGAGAGAGACAGAGAGAGACAAAGAGATAAACAGAGAGACAGAGATAGAGACAGAGAGAGACAGAGACAAAGAGAGAGACAGAGAGAGACAGAGACAGAGTGAGAGAGACTGAGAGACAGAGAGAGACACAGAGAGAGACAGAGAGTCAGAGAGAGACAGAGATAGAGACAGAGAGAGACAGAGACAGAGATAGAGAGATACAGAGAGAGACAGAGAGATACAGAGAGAGACATAGAGAGACACAGAGAGTGACAGAGCGACAGAGTGATAAACAGAGAGAGACAGAGATAGAGACAGAGAGAGACAAAGACAGAGTGAGAGAGACTGAGAGAGACGGAGAGATTACAGAGAGAGACAGAGAGAGACAGAGAAAGAGAGAGAAAGAAAGAGACAATGAGAGACCAAGAGAGACAGAGATAGAGACAGAGATATGGAGAGACAATGAGAGACAGAGAGAGAAAGAGAGAGAAAGAGATAGAGACAGAGAGAGACAAAGACAGAGTGAGAGAGACTGAGAGAGACAGAGAGAGACAGAGAGAGACAGAGAGAGACAGAGATAGAAAGAGAGACAAAGAGAGACAGAGAGAGACAGAGAGAGAGACAGAGTAAGACAGAGAGAGACAGAGATAGAGACATAGAGACAGAGAGAGACAGAGAGATACAGAGAGACAGAGAGAGACACAGTGAGAAATAGAAAGAGACAGAGAGAGACACAGAGGGAGACAGAGCGACAGAGTAATAAACAGAGAGAGACAGAGAGAGACAGAGAGAGAGACAGAGAGAGACAGAGATAGAGAGAGACAGAGAGAGACATAGAGAGACAGAGAGAGACAGAGATAGAGACAGAGATACAGAGGGAGATGGAGAGAGACAGAGAGAGACAATGAGAGACAGAGAGAGAAAGAGAGAGACAGAGATAGAGACAGAGAGAGACAAAGACAGAGTGAGAGAGACTGAGAGAGACAGAGAGATTACAGAGAGAGACAGAGAGACAGAGACAGAGACACAGTGAGAGATAGAGAGAGACAGAGAGAGACACAGAGAGAGACAGAGCGACAGATTGATAAACAGAGAGAGACAGAGATAGAGACAGAGAGACGGAGATAGAGACAGAGAGAGACAAAGACAGAGTGAGAGAGACAGAGAGTGAGACAGAGAGACAGAGAGAGACAGAGAGAGACAGAGAGATACAGAGAGAGACAGAGATACAGATAGAGACAGAGATAGAGACAGAGAGACAGAGAGAGACAGAGAGATACAGAGAGAGACACAGTGAGAGATAGAGATAGACAGAGAGAGACACAGAGTGAGACAGGGCGACAGAGTGATAAACAGAGTGACACAGAGATAGAGACAGAAAGAACCAGAAAGAGACAGAGAAAGACAGAGACAAAGAGAGAGACAGAGAGAGACAGAGACAGAGTGAGAGAGACTGTGAGACTGAGAGAGACAGAGAGAGACAGAGAGATACAGAGAGAGACAGAGACAGAGAGAGACAGGGAGAGAGACAGAGAGAAAGAGATAGAGACATAGAGAGACAGAGAGAGAGACAGAGAGAGACAAAGAGATAAACAGAGAGAGTCATAGATAGAGACAGAGAGAGATGGAGAGAGACAGAGAGAGTCAGTGAGAAACAGAGAGAGACAGAGAGACAGAGATAGAGATAGAGAGAGACAGAGACAAAGAGAGAGACAGGGAGAGACAGAGATAGATACAGAGAGAGACAGAAGGAGACAGAGAGAGACAGAGAAAGAGACAGAGAGATACAGAGACAGAGTGAGAGAGACTGAGAGAGACAGAGAGAGAGACAGAGAGAGACAGAGAGAGACAGAGAGAGACAGTGACAGAGAGAGACAGAGACAGAGAGAGACAGAGATAGAAAGAGAGACAGAGAGAGACAGAGAGACAGAGGGAGACAGAATGATACAGAGAGAGACAGAGAGAGACACAGAGAGAGACAGAGTGACAGAGTGATAAACAGAGAGAGACAGAGATAGAGACAGAGAGAGACGGAGAGAGAGAGAGACAATGAGAGACAGAGAGAGAAAGAGAGAGAGAGAGACAGAGAGATAGAAAAGTAGACAGAGAAAGACAGAGAGAGACACAGAGAGAGACAGAGAGAGACAGATAGAGACAGAGAGAGACAGAGATAGAGAAAGAGAGAAACAGAGAGAGACAAAGAGAGAGACAGAGAGAGACAGTGAGAGACAGAGATAGAAACAGAGAGAGACAGAGAGATACAGAGAGAGACACAGTGAGAGATAGAGATAGACTGAGAGAGACACAGAGTGAGACAGGGCGACAGAGTGATAAACAGGGTGACAGAGAGATAGAGACAGAGAGAGACAGAGGGAGACAGAGAAAGACAGAGACAAAGAGACAGACAGAGAGACAGAGACAGAGTGAGAGAGACTGTGAGACTGAGAGAAACAGAGAGAGACAGAGAGAGACAGAGAGAGAGAGACAGAGACAGAGAGAGACAGAGAGAGACAGAGAGAGACAGGGAGAGAGACAGAGAGAAAGAGATAGAGACATAGAGAGACAGAGAGAGAGACAGAGAGAGACAAAGAGATAAACAGAGAGAGTCATAGATAGAGACAGAGAGAGACGGAGAGAGACAGAGAGAGTCAGTGAGAGACAGAGAGAGACAGAGAGACAGAGATAGAGATAGAGAGAGACCGAGACAAAGAGAGAGACAGGAGAGACAGAGATAGATACAGAGAGAGACAGAAGGAGACAGAGAGAGACAGAGAAAGAGACAGAGAGAGACAGAGACAGAGTGAGAGAGACTGAGAGAGACAGAGAGAGACAGAGAGAGACAAAGAGAGACAGAGAGAGACAGAGACAGAGAGAGACAGAGATAGAAAGAGAGACAGAGAGAGACAGAGAGAGAGACAGAGAGAGACAGAGAGAGACAGAGATAGAGACAGAGAGACAGAGGGAGACAGAATGATACAGAGAGAGACAGAGAGAGACATAGAGAGAGACAGAGCGACAGATTGATAAACAGAGAGAGACAGAGATAGAGACAGAGAGAGACAGAGAGAGAGAGAGACAATGAGAGACAGAGAGAGAAAGAGAGAGAGAGAGACAAAGAGAGAGAAAGGTAGACAGAGAAAGATAGAGATTGACACAGAGAGAGACAGAGAGAGACAGCGAGAGACAGAGAGAGACAGAGAGAGACAGAGAGAGACAGAGATAGAGAAAGAGAGAAACAGAGAGAGACAGAGAGAGACAGTGAGAGACAGAGATAGAGAGACAGAGACACAGCGAGACACATAGTGAGACACAGAGAGAAACCGTGAGAAACAGAGACAAAGATTGAGACAGACAGAGACAGAAACAGAGACAAAGATAGACAGAGAGTGACACAGAGAGACACAGAGAGAGACAGAGAGAGACTGATAGAGACAGATATAGAGACAGAGAAAGACAAAGAGAGAGACATAGAGAGACGCAGAGAGAGACAGAGAGTGACAAAGAGATAAACAGAGAGAGACAGAGATAGAGACAGAGAGAGACAATGAGAGACAAAGAGAGACAGAGATAGAGACAGAGAGAGACAGAGACAAAGAGAGAGACAGGAGAGACAGAGACAGAGTGAGAGAGACTGAGAGACTGAGAGAGATAGAGAGAGAGACAGAGAGAGACAGAGAGAGACAGAGAGAGACAGAGACAGAAAGACAGAGATAGAGAGAGAGACAGAGAGAAACAGAGAGATACAGAGAGAGACAGAGACAGAGAGAGACAGAGAGAGACAGAGAGAGACAGAGATAGAGACAGTGAGACAGTGGGAGACCGAGAGATACAGAGAGAGACAGAGAGAGACACGGTGAGAGATAGAGAGTGACAGAGAGAGACACAGAGAGAGACAGAGAGAGACTGAGAGAGACAGAGATAGAGACTGAGAGAGACAGAGACAGAGACAGAGAGAGACAGAGATAGAGAGAGAGACAGAGAGAGACAGAGATACAGAGAGAGAAAGAGAGAGAGAGAGTGACAGAGAGAGACATAGAGAGACAGAGAGAGACAGAGATAGAGACAGAGAGAGAGAGGGAGACGGAGAGAGACAGAGAGAGAAATTGAGAGACAGATAGAGAAAGAGAGAGACAGAGATAGAGACAGAGAGAGACAGAGAGAGACGGAGAGAGACAGAGAGAGACAATGAGAGACAGAAAGAGAAAGAGAGAGACAGAGATAGAGACAGAAAGAGACAAAGACAGAGTGAGAGAGACTGAGAGAGACAGAGAGAGATAGAGTTAGACAGAGACAGAGAGAGACAGAGATAGAAAGAGAGCCAGAGAAAGACAGAGAGAGACAGAGAAAGAGACAGAGAGAGACAGAGAGAGACAGAGAGAGAAAGAGATAGAGACAGAGAGACAGAGAGAGACAGAGAGATAAAGGGAAAGACAGAGAGAGACACAGTGAGAGATAGAGAGAGACAGAGAGAGACACAGAGGGAGACAGAGCGACAGAGTGATAAACAGAGCGAGACAGAGATAGACAGAGACAGAGACAGAGAGAGACAGAGATAGAGAGAGAGACAGAGAGAGACAGAGATACAGAGAGAGACAGAGAGAGTCAATGAGAGACAGAGAGAGACAGAGAGACAGAGATAGAGATAGAGAGAGACAGAGACAAAGAGAGAGACAGAGAGAGACAGAGATAGAGACAGAGAGAGACAGAGACAGAGAGAGACAGAGATAGAAAGAGAGACAAAGAGAGACAGAGAGAGACAGAGAGAGAGACAGAGTAAGACAGAGAGAGACAGAGATAGAGACAGAGAGACAGAGAGATACAGAGAGAAACCGAGAGAGACACAGTGAGAGATAGAGAGAGACAGAGAGAGACACAGAGGGAGACAGAGCGACAGAGTGATAAACAGAGAGAGACAGAGAGAGACAGAGACAGAGACAGAGAGAGACAGAGATAGACAGAGAGCACAGAGAGACAGAGAGATACAGAGAGAGACAGAGAGAGACAGAGAGAGAGACCGAGAGAGACATAGAGAGACAGAAAGAGACAGATATAGAGACAGAGAGACAGAGGGAGACAGAGAGATACAGAGAGAGACAGAGAGAGACACAGTGAGAGATAGAGAGAGATAGAGAGAGACACCGAGAGAAACAGAGCGACAGAGTGATAAACAGAGAGAGACAGAGATAGAGACAGAGAGAGATGGAGAGAGACAGAGAAAGACAATGATAGACAGAGAGAGAAAGAGAGAGACAGAGATAGAGACAGAGAGAGACAAAGACAGAGTGAGAGAGACAGAGATAGAGAGATAGACAGAGAGAGACAGAGAGATACAGAGTGAGACAGAGAGAGACAGAGAGACAGAGAGAGACAGAGATAGAAATAGAGAGACAGAGGGAGAGAGAGAGATACAGAGAGAGACACAGTGAGAGATAGAGAGAGACAGAGAGAGATACATAGGGAGACAGAGCGACAGAGTGATAAACTGAGAGAGACAGAGAGAGACAGTGACAGAGACAGAGAGAGACAGAGATAGAGAGAGAGACAGAGAGAGACAGAGAGAGTCAATGAGAGACAGAGAGAGACAGAGAGACAGAGATAGAGATAGAGAGAGACAGAGACAAAGAGAGAGACAGAGATAGAGACAGAGAGAGACAGAGACAGACAATAAGAGACAGAGAGAGAAAGAGAGAGACAGAGATAGAGACAGATAGAGACAAAGGCAGAGTGAGAGAGACTGAGAGAGACAGAGAGAGACAGAGACAGAGAGAGACAGAGATAGAAAGAGAGACAGAGAGAGACAGAGAGAGACACAGAGAAAGACAGAGAGAGAGAGACAATGAGAGACAGAGAGAGAAAGAGAGAGAGAGACAGAGAGAGAGAAAGGTAGACAGAGAAAGACAGAGAGAGACACAGAGAGAGACAGAGAGAGACAGCGAGAGACAGAGAGAGACAGAGAGAGACAGAGAGAGACAGAGATAGGGAAAGAGAGAAACAGAGAGAGACAGAGAGAGAGACAGAGAGAGACAGTGAAAGACAGAGAGAGAGAGACAGAGACACAGAGAGACACATAGAGAGACACAGAGAGACACCGTGAGAAACAGAGACAAAGATTGAGACAGACAGAGACAGAAACAGAGACAAAGATAGACAGAGAGTGACACAGAGAGACACAGAGAGAGACAGAGAGGGACTGATAGAGACAGATATAGAGACAGAGAAAGACAAAGAGAGAGACAGAGAGAGACACAGAGAGAGACAGAGAGAAAGAGATAGAGACATAGAGAGACGCAGAGAGAGACAGAGAAAGACAAAGAGATAAACAGAGAGAGACAGAGTTAGAGACAGAGAGAGACAGAGACAAAGAGAGAGACAGAGAGAGACACAGACAGAGTGAGAGAGACTGAGAGACTGAGAGAGATAGAGAGAGAGAGACAGAGAGAGACAGAGAGAGACAGAGAGAGACAGAGACAGAAAGACAGAGATAGAGACAGTGAGACAGAGGGAGACCGAGAGATACAGAGAGAGACAGAGAGAGACACGGTGAGAGATAGAGAGAGACAGAGAGAGACACAGAGAGAGACAGAGATAGACTGAGAGAGACAGAGATAGAGACTGAGAGAGACAGAGACAGAGAGAGACAGAGATAGAGTGGGAGACAGAGAGAGACAGAGATACAGAGAGAGAAAGAGAGAAAGAGAGAGTGACAGAGAGAGACATAGAGAGACAGAGAGAGACAGAGATAGAGACAGAGACAGAGGGAGACGGAGAGAGACAGAGAGAGAAAATGAGAGACAGAGAGAGAAAGAGAGAGACAGAGATAGAGAAAGAGAGAAACAGAGAGAGATGGAGAGAGACAGAGAGAGACAATGAGAGACAGAAAGAGAAAGAGAGAGACAGAGATAGAGACAGAGAGAGACAAAGACAGAGTGAGAGAGACTGAGAGAGACAGAGAGAGACAGAGAGAGACAGAGACAGAGAGAGACAGAGATAGAAAGAGAGCCAGAGAGAGACAGAGAGAGACAGAGAGAGAAAGAGATAGAGACAGAGAGACAGAGAGAGACAGAGAGATACAGGGAAAGACAGAGAGAGACACAGTGAGAGATAGAGAGAGACAGAGAGAGACACAGAGGGAGACAGAGCGACAGAGTGATAAACAGAGAGTGACAGAGAGAGACAGAGACAGAGACAGAGAGAGACAGAGATAGAGAGAGAGACAGAGAGAGACAGAGATACAGAGAGAGACAGAGAGAGACAATGAGAGTCAGAGAGAGACAGAGAGACAGAGATAGAGATAGAGAGAGACAGAGACTAAGAGAGAGACAGAGAGTGACAGAGAGAGAGACAGAGAGAGACAGAGATAGAGAGAGACACAGAGAGACATAGAGAGACAGAGAGAGACAGAGATAGAGACATAGAGACAGAGGGAGATGGAGAGAGACAGAGAGAGACAATGAGAGACAGAGAGAGAAAGAGAGAGACAGAGATAGAGACAGAGAGAGACAAAGACAGAGTGAGAGAGACTGAGAGAGATAGAGAGATTACAGAGAGAGACAAACAGAGACAGAGACAGAGACACAGTGAGAGATAGAGAGAGACAGAGAGAGACACAGAGACAGACAGAGCGACAGAGTGATAAACAGAGAGAGACAGAGATAGAGACAGAGAGACGGAGATAGAGACAGAGTAAGACAAAGACAGAGTGAGAGAGACTGAGAGAGACAGAGGGTGAGACAGAGAGACAGAGAGAGACAGAGAGAGACAGAGAGATACAGAGAGAGACAGAGATACAGATAGAGACAGAGATAGAGACAGAGACAGAGAGAGACAGAGAGATACAGAGAGAGTCCCAGTGAGAGATAGAGATAGACAGAGAGAGACACAGAGTGAGACAGGGCGACAGAGTGATAAACAGAGTGACACAGAGATAGAGACAGAGAGAAACAGAGGGAGACAGAGAAACACAGAGACAAAGAGAGAGACAGAGAGAGACAGAGACAGAGTGAGAGAGACTGTGAGACTGAGAGAGACAGAGAGAGACAGAGAGATACAGAGAGAGACAGAGACAGAGAGAGACAGAGAGAGACAGGGAGAGAGACAGAGAGAAAGAGATAGAGACATAGAGAGACAGAGAGAGAGACAGAGGAGACAGAGAGATACAGAGAGAGACAGAGACAGAGAGAGACAGAGAGAGACAGAGAGAGAGACAGAGAGAGACAAAGAGATAAACAGAGAGAGTCATAGATAGAGACAGAGAGAGACGGAGAGAGACAGAGAGAGTCAGTGAGAGACAGAGAGAGACAGAGAGACAGAGATAGAGATAGAGAGAGACAGAGACAAAGAGAGAGACAGGGAGAGACAGAGATAGATACAGAGAGAGACAGAAGGAGATAGAGAGAGACAGAGAAAGAGACAGAGAGAGACAGAGACAGAGTGAGAGAGACTGAGAGAGACATAGAGAGAGACAGAGAGAGACAGAGAGAGACAGAGACAGAGAGAGACAGAGATAGAAAGAGAGACAGAGAGAGACAGAGAGACAGAGGGTGACAGAATGATACAGAGAGAGACAGAGAGAGACACAGAGAGAGACAGAGCGACAGAGTGATAAACAGAGAGAGACAGAGATAGAGACAGAGAGAGACGGAGAGAGAGAGAGAGACAATGAGAGATAGAGAGAGAAAGAGAGAGAGAGAGACAGAGAGAAAGGTCGACAGAGAAAGACAGAGAGAGACACAGAGAGAGACAGAGAGAAACAGCGAGAGACAGAGAGAGACAGAGATAGAGAAAGAGAGAAACAGAGAGAGACAGAGAGAGACAGTGAGAGACAGAGATAGAGAGACAGAGACACAGAGAGACACATAGAGAGACACAGAGAGACACCGTGAGAAACAGAGACAAAGATTGAGACAGACAGAGACAGAAACAGAGACAAAGATAGACAGAGAGAGACACAGAGAGACACAGAGAGAGACAGAGAGAGACTGATAGAGACAGATATAGAGACAGAGAAAGACAAAGAGAGAGACAGAGAGAGACACAGAGAGAGACAGAGAGAAAGAGATAGAGACATAGAGAGATGCAGAGAGAGACAGAGAGAGACAAAGAGATAAACAGAGAGACAGAGATAGAGACAGAGAGAGACAGAGACAAAGAGAGAGACAGAGAGAGACAGAGACAGAGTGAGAGAGACTGAGAGACAGAGAGAGACACATAGAGAGACAGAGAGTCAGAGAGAGACAGAGATAGAGACAGAGAGAGACAGAGACAGAGATAGAGAGATAAAGAGAGAGACAGAGAGATACAGAGAGAGACAGAGAGAGACACAGAGAGTGACAGAGTGACAGAGTGACAGAGTGATAAACAGAGAGAGACAGAGATAGAGACAGAGAGACGGAGATAGAGACAGAGAGAGACAAAGACAGAGTGAGAGAGACTGAGAGAGACAGAGGGTGAGATAGAGAGACAGAGAGAGACAGAGAGATACAGAGAGAGACAGAGATACAGAGAGAGACACAGAGAGAGACAGAGAGACAGAGAGAGACAGAGAGATACAGAGAGAGACACAGTGAGAGATAGAGATAGACAGAGAGAGACACAGAGTGAGACAGGGCGCCAGAGTGATAAACAGAGTGACACAGAGATAGAGACAGAGAGAGACAGAGGGAGACAGAGAAAGACAGAGACAAAGAGAGAGACAGAGTGAGACAGAGACAGAGTGAGAGAGACTGTGAGACTGAGAAAGACAGAGAGAGACAGAGAGAGACAGAGAGAGACAGAGACAGAGAGAGACAGAGAGAGACAGGGAGAGAGACAGAGAGAAAGAGATAGAGACATAGAGAGACAGAGAGAGAGACAGAGAGAGACAAAGAGATAAACAGAGAGAGTCATAGATAGAGACAGAGAGAGACGGAGATAGAGACAGAGAGACA
The DNA here is from genome assembly GCF_978045245.1 of Mus caroli. NCBI lineage: Eukaryota > Metazoa > Chordata > Mammalia > Rodentia > Muridae > Mus > Mus caroli. The sequence continues at coordinate 7,390,904 of NW_028227276.1, forward strand.
AAGAGAGACAAAGAGATACAGAGAGAGACAGAGAGAGACACAGAGGGAGACAGAGCGACAGAGTGATAAACAGAGAGAGACAGAGATAGAGACAGAGAGAGACAGAGGGAGACAGAGAAAGCCAGAGACAAAGAGAGAGAGAGAGAGACAGAGAGAGAGAGAGAGACAGAGAGAGACTGAGAGAGACAGAGAGAGAGACAGAGAGAAACAAAGACAGAGAGAGACAGAGATATAGAGAGAGACAGAGAGAAACAGAGAGAGACAGAGATAGAGACAGAGAGACAGAGGGAGACAGAGGGATAAAGAGAGAGACAGAGAGAGACACAGTGAGAGATAGAGAGGGACAGAGAGAGACACACAGAGAGACAGAGCGACAGAGTGATAAACAGAGAGAAACAGAGATAGAGACAGAGAGAGACAGAGAGAGACAATGAGAGACTGAGAGAGAAAGAGAGAGACAGAGATAGAGACAGAGAGAGACAAAGACAGAGTGAGAGAGACTGAGAGAAACAGAGAGATTACAGAGAGAGACAGACAGAGACAGAGACACAGTGAGAGATAGAGAGAGACAAAGAGACACAGAGAGAGACAGAGCGACAGAGTGATAAACAGAGAGAGACAGAGATAGAGACAGAGAGACGGAGATAGAGACAGAGTAAGACAAAGACAGAGTGAGAGAGACTGAGAGAGACAGAGGGTGAGACAGAGAGACAGAGAGAGACAGAGAGAGACAGAGAGATACAGAGAGAGACAGAGATACAGATAGAGACAGAGATAGAGACAGAGAGACAGAGAGAGACAGAGAGATACAGAGAGAGACCCAGTGAGAGATAGAGATAGACAGAGAGAGACACAGAGTGAGACAGGGCGACAGAGTGATAAAGAGAGTGACACAGAGATAGAGACAGAGAGAGACAGAGGGAGACAGAGAAAGACAGAGACAAAGAGAGAGACAGAGAGAGACAGAGAGAGACAGGGAGAGAGACAGAGAGAAAGAGATAGAGACATAGAGAGACAGAGAGAGAGACAGAGAGAGACAAAGAGATAAACAGAGAGAGTCATAGATAGAGACAGAGAGAGACGGAGAGAGACAGAGAGAGTCAGTGAGAGACAGAGAGAGACAGAGAGACAGAGATAGAGATAGAGAGAGACAGAGACAAAGAGAGAGAAAGGGAGAGACAGAGATAGATACAGAGAGAGACAGAAGGAGATAGAGAGAGACAGAGAAAGAGACAGAGAGAGACAGAGACAGAGTGAGAGAGACTGAGAGAGACATAGAGAGAGACAGAGAGAGACAGAGAGAGACAGAGACAGAGAGAGACAGAGACAGAGAGAGACAGAGATAGAAAGAGAGACAGAGAGAGACAGAGAGACAGAGGGAGACAGAATGATACAGAGAGAGACAGAGAGAGACACAGAGAGAGACAGAGCGACAGAGTGATAAACAGAGAGAGACAGAGATAGAGACAGAGAGAGACGGAGAGAGAGAGAGAGACAATGAGAGACAGAGAGAGAAAGAGAGAGAGAGAGAGACAGAGAGAGAGAAAGGTAGACAGAGAAAGACAGAGAGAGACACAGAGAGAGACAGAGAGAAACAGCGAGAGACAGAGAGAGACAGAGATAGAGAAAGAGAGAAACAGAGAGAGACAGAGAGAGACAGTGAGAGACAGAGATAGAGAGACAGAGACACAGAGAGTCACATAGAGAGACACAGAGAGACACCGTGCGAAACAGAGACAAAGATTGAGACAGACAGAGACAGAAACAGAGACAAAGATAGACAGAGAGAGACAGAGAGAGACACAGAGAGAGACAGAGAGAGACTGATAGAGACAGATATAGAGACAGAGAAAGACAAAGAGAGAGACAGAGAGAGACACAGAGAGAGACAGAGAGAAAGAGATAGAGACATAGAGAGACGCAGAGAGAGACAGAGAGAGACAAAGAGATAAACAGAGAGACAGAGATAGAGACAGAGAGAGACAGAGACAAAGAGAGAGACAGAGAGAGACAGAGACAGAGTGAGAGAGACTGAGAGACAGAGAGAGACACAGAGAGAGACAGAGAGAGTCAGAGAGAGACAGAGATAGAGACAGAGAGAGACCGAGACAGAGATAGAGAGATAAAGAGAGAGACAGAGAGATACAGAGAGAGACAGAGAGAGACACAGAGAGTGACAGAGCGACAGAGTGATAAACAGAGAGAGACAGAGATAGAGACAGAGAGACGGAGATAGAGACAGAGAGAGACAAAGACAGAGTGAGAGAGACTGAGAGAGACAGAG